>NC_056715.1:5596168-5883668 GCF_018831695.1 Puntigrus tetrazona | reverse complement strand
TATTACGGGATTTTGGTTCCCCTGTGTCTTCATTATAGTTCATCATCCAGCTTATAGTTCATCACTTCACATCACTTGCGTTGCTTATGCACCTAGCAGAGGTCCAGGGTAAGAAGTCAGAATCCTCGCTGTGCTTATTGTTTCACATGCGCGGCTGAATATTTATCACGTACTGTAGATTTATTTTCTTCCCTGTCCTGAAACTTGCAGTATTTAACTTTCCATAGAGAATCTCACGTGTCAAATGTCACAAATTACCATCTCTTAAGTATTCAGAATTATTTTCTGTAGTGTAAACTAATGAGGAGGTTAGAAAATAATGTTTTTGTTTGTCATAGCTAATATTTTTATTTTTAAAGTGCTACGGTGTGAGATGCAGTCGCAAACTGCGACTTTACAGAAAGTCTGATGTCCTTGTCCTTTTCCAAAAATATGCATTCGAGACCCGTTTTCACTGCAAATAATGCTGACCAGAGCAAAAAAGCATTAAGTATAAAATGTGACTCTTTTTTTAACACCTGAAAAAATGTAAGATACATTTCTGATAGTACAAATATTCCACCTAGTTTTTCAGGCAATATTAAAGTTATAAAACGGCATATGACCAACAATTATAGAAAAGAATTAACAATAAATAGTGAACATGAAACTAGTAAAGCACGTCATGCAGCTTTCTCTTTTAATTATTAAAGTTAAAACACATCGAAAGGTCACAGACCAGCAAGCCATTTGACATCTCTGAGCCTCTTACTTTCACGATACTTTTGTTCTAAGAAATCCTAGATCATCATTTACATTTTTAAATCTGCATTTTTCATATAGATTGCGTCATTTTCTAATTTTAATATCAGTGTTATTTCCCATGACACCTTTTGTCTTATTATACATTATGAATTTCTCTCTCTCCCTCTGCTCTAATCCCTGTGCCTACACCACGCTTATGAGCTGAAATATTTTATCAGGTGGAGGCCGCAGTCAAAGTTATCATTTTAATCTTATTTCAATAAAAAAAATAATCTCTCTTCTCCTGGGTTTGACAGCAGCTAATGGTTTTTGGTTATCGTAAAGGAAACTTTGAAGACTGTGACTGAGGGGAAAAAAAAAAAGAAAAGCAAAGTGTGTTGTATATTTTTCCAAAGCCTATTCATAAAACATGAGTCAGAAAGGATACAGGTAGAATATCTGAAGTAAACCTCAGTCACATGAGTGTGACTCCGTTAGGTCATTCCCAGCAACCCGTGGGGCTTTAAAGAATAACACAAAACCGTGATTCAGTTGGAACCGTACTATTATTAGTGCTTTATGGAATAAGCTCTGTTGTGAATGTACTGTATGATTAAATATCAATTCCGTATGAGTCTGTAAATAAAACCTAAAGTTCACAGTTCATTTTGAATCAGACGCTTCAGAAAAGGACTCTTGATTCAGCGATGGAGCTTCACTGACTAAGCGCATCTGATTCAAACTACTAAATCGCCAACAGTGTCTTTTTAATGATTCTTTTTGGCGGACTCACTCAAAAGAACCAGTCGATAAGACTCATTTATTAGTGAAACAGACGTTACCGTTGGTCATTTGTACTACCTGGTATCGCGCAAAAACAGAAACAGAAACACAAAATACGTACTAACAAGTACATATGACTGCAATTTCTACTAAAGGTAGTTAAACTCTGACACCTTTAACAAAAGTGTCTTTATATCAGTTCTGCATTTGTGTACAATATCGGGTAGGTTTAGGCTTGGATTTGGTTTAGGGCATATTTCCAACAAGATAAAGTATTGACTTTTAGCATAAGTCCATGGATCTTTAAATTCTGAATGATGGCAATACATACCTTTATCGATGTAATACAATGTGCAAGGGTTCACGTATTGAAACTGGGTACCACTCAGTGCATGTTTCTCTTTGACACTGCGGCAAAACTTGCAGTGAGATATATAAAAACACAAAAAGTGCACAGAGGTACATTTTACGTGACCAGGTTGCATTTATAACTTAAATGTGAGACGCTTTCTCTCTCATCAACTTCCAGTTATTTCAGCTGTAGAACAACATATTAAATTATTACTGTAATGTTAAATATACTCGTTTATCGCACAAAACTTGATGGTTTTCTAGTTATTTACTTATAGCGGCTAATGAATCAGACATCTTTCTCATTCGCAGTCAATAGATTATTTTCGCACTGCAAAATAATGTAACAATAACATCAGGCTTCATCCTTTTTTTGGACACAAAGAAATAAATGACAATCAGATGCATTTGTGATTAAAATAACAAAAAATATCTGCCAGCGGAATCAGGAAAAAAAAGAGAAAGCAAGTTCATACCTCATCGGTAGATATTTATTCTTGTTTTAAGCATAACCGCATATAATCATTAAATCTTGCTAACATTTTTTTTGCTTTTTTTTTTTGCAATGCATGCAACATGCAACGCCATAAATTTAAGGCTTTCTGTTCTAGTTTAAGATCTATTTAAGTCTTTAATTTGTCAACGGGCTAATTAAGACTTTTGTTTTTACACCTGCAGGAACCTTGGCCATGAAATATCAAATTCATGTTAAGAATAGCTGTGGAGTCTCTGAGATAACACATCAAGAGGTTTATTACTATTATTAGGAAAGATTTGTGTAATTCCATTTATCCGTTTGTTTTGTTTTTTGTTGTGTTGTTCTTTTGTCTTTTTTTCTTTTTTGAATATGTGTTTTCTGTTTATTATTAGCTGACTCGGTGCTTCATCATTCTGCAAAAATTCATATCTGCTGAACATAAGGGAGAGAAACAGTGGGGAATCAATCTTTTGTGCTTGGCCAGATAAACACAAGACACAATCAGAGGGAGGAAAAGAGACAGAAAGGAGAAGGCCTCATCCTGCCGGTGATGGATAGCTAGAGTAAAAGTGTCAGGATGGTATTATGTAAATTAAGGAGGCATCCGAGCATCGCCTTGATGATTATGGGAGAAGTGAATGATGTTTGCGCTCCCCAGGCACTTTGCTGTGCCTTGTTATTTTTTTTTCCTCCCTTCCAGCCACCCCTCAGATGCATTCGGCCTGACCCCCTGGACGGAGGGGAGGAGAATCTCTCGGGAACACACTCCAAAAAATCGGAAAAGACATCTGTTTCATTTACTAAACAAATTATCTGCCAGGATTTCTCACCTAATGGGCACGGGGAATGGAGTGCAGACTCCGAACACACATGAAACAGGAAGCAGAGGGGCGGCCTGCTGCTAATAATGCCTGCTCTCCTGACCTCATCCTGGCCTCTTGCCGCCTTCGCCCCGGCGTTACATCTACAACTGACAACGATAGCCAGGAATTCTTAAATCATCCGTCTGGGATTTGAACACGGCGTCTGAAAATGTAAAGCATGTCTAATCCAAAGGGAATATCATCACACTGGAACTAATGCATGCGGCAGTTTATAGCGGGGGTCACTTATTTAGGGATGAAAAGGCAAATATTATGAAGACCTTTACTTTTAGTTTCACAACTATTTTAAAACTGTCAGTCATCTGTCAGTAGGCAAGTATGCTGTCCTTTTGAATGTATGCGACAATAAAGGTATTTTCCTTTCAGCAAAAATTTTATTTCAAACAAAGGGGTAACGTGTATTACTTTAATAAAATATTTTTATATAACTTTGCTCATGAACAATGCAATATCACTCCGTTTCCAAAGGCCTTTTCAACTTTATTAATCACTGCACATCTCTTACACCATGTTACAAGGACATGAAACTAAATTAATTTTACAGTTTCAACCTATTACCTTTCACTTTTAAGAAACGAATAAATGTAATAAGTGTGTATGCACACACACATGCATATTTTTATATTGACTTTTATTTAGTTTCTAATTGAGCTTTATTAAACCGCATTAAGCACTGTACTGTCTTTTAGCTCTTCGATGAATCTTCCCTAAAACCATGCTTTCCACACAATGCATAACATTCTAGCAAAAAAACAGTTCACAGCAGATAAAATAAGCAATAAAAATAAATATTTCAGGTTCAATAAAAGTTAAGTGCACTTGTGGTATGATATCGATTATTACACAAACAAATTTTTAGAAATTCTATTAATTAATTTTGCCCCCTCTCTCTTTTTTTTAAAGTGAAATCTGCGATGCAATGAATGCAACAGTTATATTTATGAATATATATTTTTTAAAAAGCATACCCACAAGACAAAAAACAAGATGCATCTTGACATGATTTTAAAGTGGTGGGGAAAAAAACTCTTTTCGTGCAAATTTTTAATATATCCATATTTAACATACAATAAAATAAAACACACAAAACCCTAAAAATGAGAAGGCTGTGCTTTTTTACAATTACAGTCTTTTTAAATCCTCCAAAACTTGGCTCCATTCACTTCTATTGCAATGATGGCGTCACGCTATATCACAGCGACATCAATCCTATAGCGTCCATTCCTACGTTTTAGCGTATCTGTCAGATTTTGCCTGACACAAGAACGGAGAAAGAGAGAAAGAGAGAGAGCCTGCACAAGCGTCCGGTCACATCTAGGATTCTAATAACCCTTTCTCCATAACCCAACTCTGCCCTTCCATGTTAACATACTGTGAACTGAGCCCAAGTGACAAAATCAATCCATCACGGCCATGCTGTCGACACAAAGAGGGACAGAGGAGCTAACAGAAATTGATGACATCCCTGCTCGAATTTTACACCGTTTCGGCCACAGCGGCGATTGAAACAGACAAAGATTTATAGTCCGACCCGTGCCGCTGCTACCCTTGATTGCCTCTTTTTTTCCCTGAAAGGCTTTTCTGCATATTTATTCCCAAGCTCATCAGGACCTCAGAGAGGCATTAGAGTGACAATCTTATTCCACCTATGGCGCAGCAGCATCTGGGAATTTGCATCTCTCGCTGCATATAAGACTAATGCTCTCCTGCCCCTCAGTTGCTTCTGTACCGCTTTTATTCGTTAATTATGACTTTTATCCGTCCGCCGTTTGCTCACAGCTCTTATTTGTGTGTCTCACTGTGTAATTTAGAGAATAATTCACACTGGTGAGAGCTGATCTCACTGTCTGTTTAGCTGGCACTGCGAGTGGGATTATAGCCGTCGGGCGCTGGCTCGATTAGTTCTTGTTGTGTTGTTTTTGTTGGTGAGACAAACCTTTATCATTGGCATTATTGTGTTTGAAAGATGTTTGTGGTGACAACATGTTTGGCTCTTAAATTGCTCCATTTATCTGCATGCGTGTGTGTGAGCGCGCGTGTGTGTGTACGCGTCTTTCTCCGCTGCGCAGACCTGCCCTGCGTCACGCATTGAAGGTTTTACGAGTACTTATGGAAAATATAAATTTCATCGATATTACTGGCTAGAAACAAATGCTTCTCATCATGAGCGTCGTAAAAACGAACACAGCAGTTAGCGTGACAGGAAACTGATTATAATAATTCAAATGTGATGAATAACTTTCATCAAACATCCAGCACGAGCATCTCTAGATGGAAGTTCCACATCTCTGAGTATCCATTACAAATGTGCTGTGAAATGGAAGGAAACGGGACCTCGCGCCTCTTTGTGCATACCATAAACATGTATTACGCCAAAAAATGTTCGTATTAAACACAGAAATGGCTGACGAACTCTAGAGACACTGTCAAGAAAATGTAATACCACCACATCGTCACACACTCCGCGCACGAATAGTCCAAAAATCATCAGGACTGTGCGACTGCATCGGAACATTTCAATAAGTCGGCATGCTTTCAGAAAAGTCTCCATCACATTTTACGGCATGAATGCTGATTTATTAACTATAGAATGTAATTGCTTCTTCTAAACAAGGTGCGGTATGTGGAAAGTAGAGAATGATTGTATTATTACACATGGGCTGAGAGAAGCACTGAGATAATAAGACGGTCGCTTTCCACAATCGGCGCGTTCGGTGTAATGGTATTCCTTAAGATGTTTCTAGATGAGCTTGCGATTCCTTTGAAATAACCGAACGTCACTAATTCATTATCTTATGTTCTGCGTAATGGTCAGTTTCCAAATTTAATGTCAGAGCACACAGAGTGTATTTTTAGGTCAGAAATACAAGTTCATATGAGGGAGGTTTAAAGAAATCGTTACTTTCTTTTAACAACTTCCTCAGAATAGAACAAACCCTGCAGAAACTGCCTTGAAAAGGCTTATTGGAAATGTACAGCAAGAATTTCTAAACACAGAGAACATTATTTGAAATTGTAAGCATTCGAAATGCACTTTTGAAATGCTAATATGGTCAAAGTCCACATCTGTTTTTTTTTTTTTTTTCGAATAGGGATGAATCATAATTAGCCAAGTTTGCCGTACAGCATCATTTCACAGTTTTTTTTACTCTCTAGAGTAATCTAGAGGACATGTCACTTATCATGGACTAGAAATAGCCTAAACTCATAGAAAATAACTGCTTCACTGACACGTCATCCAATGAGAGCAATTGTTTAGCTAAATGCAAATGTAGCAACCCACGTTACAAGTTGAATGTTGGGAGACGAACATTTACTGAAAAAAAAAAGAAAACATTTTACTACATAAATAAACACAGACATACATATACTGGACAATACGTACGTGTTCATATATGCATACATGCACATGTATAAAAGGTTCCTTGACGGCATTTTGCACATTGAGCAAAAACGCTTGCATGTCAAAACGACAGTTCTTAAATGAAATTGCTGATTAGGCAAATTGCAGATTTTCATTGCCTTGGTGACATCATCATAGCAGCAGTCTTCATGCCCTCGGACATTTCCATTTCCACACGAGTATCACTTTACCTTTGCTAAATCTTCCCGTTAATACTGCCAAAGTGTGACGTATACCTATAGCTCGGTTGATTAGGAAAAAAGGGAAAGTGGTTTTATGTAGCTTTGGGTGCCTGACTGAAGAGCCTATTAGACTGCGGTTAGTGATGTTGGCACAGGAGACCTGCATTGTGCAGATCAGACCATCCCTCCCCCTTTTGACACAGTCTGTTTCCTGAGGAGCCCCTCTCTCCTCTCTCTGCCACTGCTCCCATGTGGGCGCCAGTCAAACACGCTGGCCCCCCATCACAGCATCTGCATCCTGTGCAATTTGTCATTGGCCCGTCTTTGCATTGCCATTGGCTGTTGCCGAGCAACCTGTCCGTCTCACAGACTATTTCCCATGATAAATTAGCTGGGCTGTTACTATGCCAACCGAATTTGTTACTTAATTAAACTGATTCAGATCACAATTGGCTGGAGGGGGTAAAGAATTGGGGCACACTTTGTAGCGACACAGTCTGCTAACACACCGGGCCACAGAGCTGTGGAAAACCACTTTCACAGGGAAGCAAATACGATTCAAGGCAGTTAATGGTGATTCTTTCATATAACCACTACGAAAGATTTTTCCTCTAAGAAATATGAAATATTACAAGAAATTATTGCATAGCATATTGTGCGCTGAACCAATATTAAACAACGGAGCAAATTATTTTAAAGTTTAATTATGCGTTAGAACTGAGAAGCAATGCAACAATTAACCAATAAATAAAATGCATAGATTAGTATTTTTAGTATTTAATTTAAATTATATATATATATATATATATATATATATATATATATATATATATATATATATATATATGTGTGTGTATATATATATATATGTATGTATAATTTTTGTATCACTTTAGATTTAGAAAATTATATTAAATATAAATATATTATATAATCCTTATACATATTATTCTGTCAGAGTGATTTTGCCAAGACACAATCCTGGATCAACATTTTTGTTGATCCTGGATCAACATTCCTATCAAGAAAAAAAATAAAGACTTATCCTAATAAACATACCCTTACAAATAACCCTACCCAAAATGAATTCATACAATCAGTGGGAAATGATAACTGATTAACAAGGGTGAATAAGCACCAAACCCTGATCACAAGCCTAAAATACATATTTCCTGAAAAATTATCCCTCAATACTGATTGGTTGATTGAAATGTCGTTCCATCTTGTACTTGTATATATATATATATATATATATATATATATATATATATATATATATATATTTCTAGCTCTAAAGGTTTGTATATTTGTGTTTGTGTTGCTGTCAATACCTCCTTAAATTCGGATATAGTATTTTTGACGGTACCACATGCAACACATTTTTTAGTTTACTTGACAAAACATTTTTACTAAATACCAAAAAATTGGAGTTCAAATGTTGCAGTAGATTCTCAGTGCCAGTATTGGGGTCTTGCCGTCTTGCCTTTTTTTTATTAGTTTATTGAGAACGAAACAAAACAGCGAAGCAATTTGGTTATGCGTGCGAGAGGGCAGAGGGAAGAATGGAGGCATGTAATCCCCTTAATTTGGAACATCACACCTTCAGCATTTGCCTGTATTGGAAAGGGGCTCTTATCCAATCCCACCTCTGTTTCTGGCTATTCTTATTTCCATACATCCTGACAAAACCATTTTGTCCCATCTGATTGGGTCTATTTGCATCAGACACCTTTTCTGCATATAGATTGATGGGTTTAATCAGTGAATCAGGGAAACCGTTCAAACATCAATCACTGTCAGTGCTGTCTTTCTGTCTCTCTGCAGCCAGGCCTTGATTTTCTGCTCAGATTCATCCGAAACGCACGCAAATGTAACGAAGAACTAAGGAGAAACGATTTGAGAAGAGACCAATAACTTATCGGCGGCTCACGCTGAGGCCTTCTCTCGCTCTTGGTCCACCGCTCCTCTCGTTCAAGCCCTTCTAGTTTCACGTCAAGGCTAGTTTCACTCGCTGGTTTGCGGAGAAAGGAGAAAAAGGAATGAAGCGAAGTCTCTCCACCTGTCTGCTCCTTTGTGAAGAACACCCCAGATGGGTAACACCTCACCAAACCAAAATAGGGAAATAAATCAAGTGCTTCCTAAAAGACCCTCTCTGATTATCTACTATGGGAGAAAAAAATAAAATAAAATAACAGATTTGCTTTTCCGCTCCAGTAGGTAAAACAAATAACTGACATCATGTACCTTCCCGGGGCAGATCTGGAGAGGGATGAATGCTAAATGCAGCCATATGACCCTTTGAATATGTAAAATAATTCATTATTGCCTCATGAAAAGAAAAATGTAGAGCAAAATCTTGGGTAATATCTGCACCAAATGAATTTCCTCATGTCCCTATGAGCAACAAAAGTGTTATGACAGTTCAAATAACAAACGAATGGATTCCTCATAATTTGTCTCTGCATATTAAACTGGGATAAGACACTAAATTTTACCCAAAAAGGACACACTTAAAAAAAAGCCACAGTAAAAAACACAAAGGTCTTTCAAATTATGGGAATATTTCAAAATTGTGTTGCAATTGTGACATTATTTTGCTGACTCAATTTATATTTCCCACACTGTGACTTTCTATCTCAGAAAGTCATTTTATTTTAAACAGTCTCACAAATACTATTTATTTTTTTATTCTAAATGCAGAAACAGGCTTCTGTTTACCCAACCCGTAAAAACTCTCACTTACTATTGCTTTAGCATGCAACAACACCACCGCACAACACATCTGCCATTGGCCCAAGTACTCTCCTGATCCTGAATCAGGTCTTTGGAAGCCCTCAAGAGGATGAGCAGTCGCACATGCCTTTGCATCTTCTGCATGGGCTAGTCAAGCGGCTCACCTTTGGCTCTCACCGAATTAATCAAACTGCCCTTGGTGCTCTAATTGGATGACAGTCATTCTTTTGCCCTATACGCTGAAGGTGTACGATTTCAAGGGGGAGAGGGGGGATTCCTATGTATCTTCATATATTCTGCGCACCTTTCACCTCATCTACGTCTCAGTCTCTACCACCCCCTATCCTGACCCCTCATTTTTTACCTGTCTCTCGCATTTGAGGTGGAGTTGTATGGAAAAAAGGAGTGGTAGCGGGTCATTAGGGCATCTTTTTTTCCTCGCATGTGATTTTTCGTCTGTCTTAAGCACATGCAGGGATGTAGGTGGCCTGTAATGTACAGCACACCGCAGCGGAGCAGTCTAGGAGGTTATGGTGCACAATGCATCCTGGGAGAAGCGTACGAGCGAGAGACGACCTGTCTTCCACACCGACGCCTCCTCCCCGACAGCCATTTGCATCCCCTTAGAGGTCACACACTTGTCTGTGGAGGACGAATCGAAGACAAGCAGACAGATCACTTTCACTAACATAATCGTGTTTGTTATGGCTGAACGATTGAGACATATGCTTCCAAGATGCAAAATGGGATGCTTGTGTTTTATGCAGGGCACATTTGATGGAGTCTCTATCAAAATGAAAAAAGATGCTTCTGTCTACGTTTCAGAACGTGGTATATTCGATGTATATCCAGTGGCCCCAAAAGCCCACTGTGCATTAGCACAGAGTCTGGAACCACTAAATGAGAATTAGCTCTTACCTTTATCGGAAAAATTGAGAGTGTTTCAAGAAGTCTGTTGTATAATTTCAAATCGAAATGCTTTATCTTTAATGTTGCTGCCCATTTTTAAAAGGGCTGACATGCACCTGCTTGTAGGGAGCTTGGCACCCTTAGTGAAAATTAAAATACATTAAAAAAATGCATCAGCACATTTATATCATTAAGCATAAAAACTTTGAAGGAAAATAAAAATGAATGAATGAATGGTTGTTATTGGTAGTTAAAAAGTTTTTTTACACATAAGGGGTTGTGAATTCATAAAGAAAGAAAGCCTTTAAAGAAAACATTCCACAAAAAAAAAAATTTTTAGATTGTAAATAAAGCTGGAGCACGTTTTACAAAAAAATACTATTTCAGGCATTCTAAAAAAAAAATAAAATAATGATTTCTCAATGTCTTTTTTGGAGGTATGACATGGGTGGTGCTATAAGCAGAAGGTGGGAAATCTATCACTGTCACTCAAGACTACCACAACTAATTATACTCTGGCCTAGTCCCGGCCACAACGAGCCTGGATCGCAACCAGACCTCATTGTACAGCTTAAGACAAGCTACAAATAGTCTAGTACATGATATTATTGCTTATTTTATGGTTGGTGGGAGCAATTCATTCATTTCATAGAATACAGACATGTTTCTTGACTCTACCACAGATAAAATACACATTTCCTGTCTTGGTTCAAAGAACCCAAGTGAAAGCTGTAAAACCTGACCACTACATGACCTGAATATGCATTTCAGATTTATGCCACCATTTGGAGGCTTTGTGGAATAAGAATGTGCCTGAAAGATTTTCACAGTTCAAGGCACTTACAGGCAAACGTGTCATCTGCAGTTGCATTGTGCGAGTGAACCTTGGAACAGCTTTCAGTGGCTAAAGCAAGGTGAGAGCATTTTTAAGCACAAGATTGGCCACTTGAGAACAGCGACCTATAAATGATACACATCTGTAAATGGATGCAGCTTCTTTCCTTTTTATCCATGGGCCAAAATCTGAATAATTGAAAAGAGACACATCTTGTGTAAGTGTCTAGAATTTGAAACATTAATAGAGCTGTGTTCTCTGGACAGCTCCGGCTACATTGCAACCACAAAATGATATGCAGTTATATGAGTTCTGCCATTTAGAGCACAAGAAAGCACTTCCCAAATTATTTAAATCACCAGAATATATATCATTGACCACATTCATCCATGCAAAAATACCTCTATGGCTGAAAGAGTGATTACACAACACATTATGGATCTACACAGGCCTCGTGCATCTATTTTTCTGAGGGGATCAAGCAGTGGTTTCGCTTCAGTCCTGATAAAAGAGGTGAGAGGAAGCCAGACAAACACAGTTTGACTATTGAGCAGACATAATATATTTATTTAAACAATAATGAGACCAACTATACAAATGTTTGACAGAGAGAAAGAAAGAGAGAAGAGACTTGGCAGCATTATTTGATTCAAAATACTATAAAGACAGTAATTCTGGTAATTTGGTAAAATATTATTGCAAAAGTCAATTTTTTTCAAAACTTTTTTTTTTGTAATCCATTTAATTAAACTTTTCCAGTAATATAATTAGACTACTTTTAGATCACTTTTGACTTTTGAAGTAGTTTAAATAGCTGATTTAAATAGAATAAACTTATACCATGTAATTACATTACAAGTTTTTCCAAACTGGGGCTCACAAAGAAACTGCAAGGGGTGTTTAAGTTTAATGAAAAGCTAAAGATGAATGAAATCATAAAACGTTAAATTAAAAAATATATATATTTAAAATTCTAACAATAAAAAAATAAAAGGTTACAGTTTACCTGTACTGTATGTCATCATGTGACCATGTGGATAGTATGTAATCGTGTCATCAATAAAAATTTCATTCATTAAAATATCTGCAATAAAAACCTATTACAAAATTACTTAATTTTTGAAACCTAATTGCATAATCCAGATTATATGCCATTGGTTTCTACCCAGAACTGAATATATACATATAAAGCAGCACAACACTGATGATAAATGAGTATATCAGAATGATTTCTGAAGGATCATGTGACACTAAAGACTAGTAGTGGCTGATGTAAATCCAGCTTCCAGTCACCACAGGAATAAATTATATTTTCATGTATGCTGAAATAGAAAACTGCTATTTCAAATTGTAATAATATTTCACAACATTACTATTTTTGATTAAGCATATTCAGCCTTAATGCGTGACATTTTATCAAATATTTCTCACATTCATATAGTTTTTTAATGACACATGACATTTTTAACCCTACCTGTCACTGCTAAAATAATGTGAAAGATGAAGCTCTTTTCTTATGGAGAAAGAACTGGAGCGGCGAGGAATTCCCTCCAGCTGTTCTCTGGGCATCCCTTAACCTGCAGGGTTTTTATTGATCGGTGTCTAAAGACACAGATCGACTGTCAAATGTTCATTCAGATTATCACAGGAAAGCCTGATTCGTGTACGACCTCAAGCAAGACATACATTTTTAAGATCGGCGCCCTTTGCTGCCATTAAACGACTCTGGCCAGACGCAGTTAACAATGACCTGCTTTATTTGAAACAATGTCGTTTATGACAGCCAAGTGGGGCATCAGTAGAATGCTTAAAAAAAAAAAAAAAACTATCGCGACTCTGTTTGGTTAACTGTCAGTCCCTTACTGCCATAACGTATGGATCTCTGACATAACAGTTAGTTTTTTTCCACCTCCTACTCTTATCTTTGTGGCCAGGTCTGTCAGAGTTTTACTCAGTACTGGCGTTTAACGTCCTCTTGGTGGTTTTAAGCAGGTGTAGCTTTGTTAAAAGGTGAGCAACTTTTAGGTTTGGCTGCTTCTCGATGCATTCGAAGATCACGGCAAAAAGCACAACAAATTCTTTATCTGAAAGTGTCGGTTAGATAATAAAAATGCAAAATAAACTGGAATGAAATGCGGCTCGTCGAAAACAACCACAAAGAAAGGTTGTGCTCAGTTCCTGGTGTAGGGCTGATCGAGGGGCCTATTTAAGAGCCATTATCAGAATTAGCAGGAAAGCCTTTTAAAAGACAAGAAGCACAACAAAAACCACAAAATAAACTGCCTCTGTTTTCCTCTTCCCTTGTGTTTTGGAACTTGCTGAAAGGGTTGCTGAGTTGCGGCTAATCGCTCAAGAACGTGGTATCGGTGCTTTGCATAATGTGCTCACCGGTGGTCTCTAACAGGAGGCAATAATGCAGTGCTTTCTGCAAGCTTATCATTTGTGGTTTTGTGGCCAAAGAGGCACATCCAGCCACCGAGAGCATCATGGTCAGAAGAGGTGACGTGGTGAGTTTCCTGATGTTCAACAGTCATTTCCTCGCTTTAATTAAAAATGAGATACTTCTACATTCGCAATGAAATTGATCAAATTAAATCAAAGGCTATTTGAAGATTTTTAAAAGATTATCTTATGCAAAATACAAGCGATTAATATGTACCGCATATCTGCTTTTGTGAGCATGGCAGACATTTAACAATAGTGCTGTAATACTAGAAAAACAGCATTTAAATACGACCGGTTGATGGTATGTTTTTCTTTTTTTTTGACAGGACGTCCACCTTGTTTGCACGACAGAGCTAGCAATACTGGCTAACTTCAACAAAATCCTTCATTTCTGCTGAGAACAACGGTCTTTAACACCAGAAAAGACTAAGATTGGCTGCGCATTTTGACCAAGGAACAGTGTTTCGCTTAATTGGCCTTTAGAACAAGGAAAATGGACATCTCATGAGACTCATTTTAATTTGCATGAATAATGTGGAGGTGATACTATCTGATGCACTGAGATCTGAATATGCACAATATCGTTCAAACCACAGAGTATATATAAAGCGGCGGTTCTCGTCAGCTAAGAAGCGTGGCACTGAACACGTCTAATGGCAGAGGGCAAATCACGGGCAGGTCTTTCCCATGGCCTTTCCAATGATCAAGAGGAAGGAGGAACATTCTTCATAAAACTTCAGATACAAAAGACAAACTGTCTCTCACATGCCCCCCGAGACTGGAGAACATCATCTCTTGAATATTTCACGGCTGTATCAATGTCAGAGAACATTTCTTGCTGACTCCCTACTGCTCAGCGTTAATGAATATTAAGCGGGACATTTTCCTTTGGGTGAAAGGTCCCTTTATTTATTCTCTTTATTGTTTGAAAGCCATCCCTGATTCCATATTTCAGAGCCGCAGTCTTTTTCCACTCATTTATTTGAGACCTGCAGATCTTGCGTTTGGGCCAACTCGCACAAAATCCTTCATGTGCTGACACTCATGTTATAGCATGAAAGAAGTCACAAACTCAGAGGAAAGGAGAATAGGCAAGTATCTGATTTGTTCATTGATTAATTAATGGTGTAAAAAGACTACAAATGCTCAGCAGCTTTGCGGATCTGTTCGGTCGTGACGTCAATTTGTAGGCCAGCCTGGAAGGTTCATTCGTCTCTTGAATTTCAAATGGGTTTTCACAATGCTGGTTATGAGTTTCTGCATACAAAAAAATACAGTACATCAACAATATCGTGCAATATTTTTACAATTAAAACTAGCTTTAGAATCTCCTGAGAAAACGCACAGTTCTTAAACAAACCTCTTGATTAAAATGATGTCATTTCCTGTCATGGAAAAGCACCGAGAGATCAGGTGACAACTATCCGCTCTATTCGTTTAAACCCTGCTATCATATTGATGAATTTATTACATAATAAATAAATGTATCCCCACGCTGAACTGGTCAAATATTAAATAAGTGCTTATCGATTTTCTCTGTATTATTTAGGTATCGGATGCCTTCTGTCTTTGGGAATTCATCCACATATTTAAAGCACGGAATGTCTCTGGCTGAAATGCTCTAATGGTTTCCAGGCCCTGGGAGCTTATGGAATTTAATTTCTTGACACAAATATCAGCATCAGAAAAAGGAAATTAAAGTTATCATTACTGTCAGGACATTATCGCAGTCTCACTTAACCTGCCATTCAGTAAAATGAATTATTTATGTTCCTTCTCTTTTATTTGGAGATGGGAGGGTTTGGAATATTTCTGTCTGCTATATGCAAGTCGCTATTAGGAAAAATGGAACTTTCTGAAACATTTGCACTGTCATGTTTAAATAATTCTCTACTAAAATTGACAATTGGCACATTAGCACAATTGGTGGAATAGTCAGTATAAATGAATGCAAGTATGGATAGAAAAATAGGAAGGAAATAAAGAATATGTTCTGCATTTTAATCGCACACGTTACATTCTTAAAGAGATAGTTCACCTAAAAATGAAAATTCTGTCAACATTTACTCACCCTCATAAACGAAGAAAGAATGGTCTTTTTGGGGTGAATTAACCCTTTAACTGCATTATATTAGTAAACTTAAATTTAAAAAGAAGAGTACATTTCCATTTCCTAAATTAAAGGAATTTTAGGCTTTGCACCATTAAAGCCAAATTCTGTGCCGTAAACTATGCAATTTGTGTTTGCTAACAGCAAGAAGCCAGTTACGGTCTTTCAGTCATTTTGTCTTTCATTGTACACGCTCTGTTTTCTGACAGGTCTTATTTTCAGTATTGAGGGGTTCAAGCACAGCAATGTGTGATTACAGCATTTGAGTGTCATTCGACATCTGGAGATTCCAGACATCTGTGTGGATGAGTGACTCTATTCCTCTCTGCCTCTGCACACTCACACACATATGGTATCTAAGAAGCTTCAAAAACATGTTACGCGGCTCCTCTCTGAATCCAATCACACATCTTCACTTTTCCTGAAGAGCTGCACTTCCACGTATGCTAGTTAACAAGTCTGCAGTTGCTTCTGCTAATAGACAAACCGTGTACCTTTACAATGTCCGTGGAAAAAGAAAGGCCGCAAAGATCTCTAGATAGATAGATAGACAGACAGAACAAAAGAATGAACAATAGAATGATAAAACTATAGATAGAAGACAGACAGACAGACAGACAAACAGACAGACAGACAGATAGATAGATAGATAGATAGATAGATAGATAGATAGATAGATAGATAGATAGATAGATAGATAGATAGATAGATCTGCTAGACCTAATCTGCTCTCAAAGCAAAAAAAAAAAAAAAAAAAAAGAATGAACAAAGATAAAAAGCAAAAATCAATTAACACTGGGCAAGAGTGGATCATTATATTACATGCAATAACCTGAATGATAGAATAATAAAGAGCAATTTATTTAGAATTAGGCCAGTGTGATTCCAGCAGGGGAAGATGGATGTGTGGAGATAGACAGATCTAATTAGCCTTGTAGTAAGTCCCAGTGCTGTTCTCCTTGTCTTCTGCAGCCGGTCTCTACAGCGGCACAGTGCTGCTAATCCATGTCCACTGCTTAATGACTGCAAATCGCTGATATCTGCTGCTGATGAAATACTGAGAAGATTAATCTCCGTTCCCTTTTCACCAGAAAACGGATAACCTTGGAAGAGCGAAGCATGCTGTAAATTTTCCCACTAATGTGTCAGGAAATAGATTTTCGTAATCATTTTTAATAATTTCTGTTTGTTTTAGATCATTCCCACATTTGACCAGAAAGCTCTACAGCCGGTGCTAATTGATATGCTTAAGAGTTAAAGGTACATTTCACGACTACAACTGGACATACAGCTATAATATAAAGAATTTGAAAAAAATACTAAAATGCAAGGGAGTTTGAGGAAATGTGGGTGAGGCATAACTGGCAAATTAATCTTAAACTTTAAAAGGGGAAAAGGCAAAAAGGGCCACTGAAGGGAGGGTAAATGCCCCTTTGGATGGCTGCCAACCGCTGCCATCTTAGAATTTACATCTGTTTACTTTCCATCTTAAACCCACTCATCTCTCCACAGCTGAGGATCGTAGCTTCTATCACAATAGAAGACATTTTGAAGAATGTTTTACTAACCAAGTTGTTTTCGTTGTCAGTGACTTCTTATAAAATAAAAAAAAATAGACAGTCATCAAGATATCCTCTTTTATGTTCCATAGAAAGAAAAAAAAAGTCTGGTTTGGAACGACATGAGGTGACATGGCTGAATCAAGACAGAGCTTCCTTTTTGGACGGATTTATCCCTTTCGGTCCTATTATACACATGTATATTTCCTCTAGTTTTGCATGTTTCTTGTAAACACCAAGTTAAAATTTTGTAATAAAGGTAGATTTCAGAAACAATATAAAGTTATACAATTTACAACTTTACCTCTTATTCCTGGACAATAAAAGGTGGAAAGCTTTGGATTTAAAGTGTATGCCTATAGGCAGAAATGGATCAAAAATAAATCCACCTTCATAAAGAAACTTTCACTGGAGTAAAAAGTGTGACAACTAACCCCACTTAAAAAAATGTTATTGCATTTATCATCCTCTTTCATTAGTTCACATTATGAACAATTAAATCATGGCATAAAAATGAGCATTAATGCATCGATTGTAGAATATCGCTAATCAGCAGACGCACACTTCCTTACATTCATATTAGAACCTTGGATAGGGACTGGACACACGAGCTGTCATGAAAGAGTGTTAGACCACAAGGGGGAGGAAAGGGCCGGCTGTTATCCATCCTTCTCAGCTCCACCAGCGAGAAGGAGGGAAGTCTCACACATGCTTAAACTTTACTGGAAACACTCCACGCAGATTGGATTAAATATTATTGTAAATTCAGACTGCAGTAGCAGTCATTCCAAACAATCATTCCAAAACATTTTAACACCATTTATATAATCTAACTGAATAAAAGCTTGTCCTAAAAACCGGAATGAATGAATAAATATAAATAAATAAATATGTTTACAACAAAATATTTCCAGTTTTTAGGACAAATCTTGAAGTCTGCTGCCTGCAATAAATGGAAACTACTTTATAAACAGCTCGTGAGTTGCGTAATCTGTGACAAAATTGGAAACAACTGTGGAAACAAATTCGTGTTGTTTTATAAGCCTTCACCTTAACTCAGTCTCTTCTGATTATCTGAACCGATAATCCCTTTCACAGTTAACAAAAAATTTGTGTTCAAATTTGCCTTTGCCTTAAAGCAAGGTTCGCTTTTCAAATTGCCAAGACTTGTTTGCCGGGTTTTCAGAGTCATTTTCACATGCACACGCTGAACGCATTCCCAAGCATTTAAACTTCTCTAGAAGCTTCATCTCTGCAAGCCGCTCCATCTGCATCCCTCGCTCTCAGCGCGACCTTCAACCGTGGACAAGATCTGTCAAACTCCCCTAAGAACACCCTTATTCACCACCACATCACAATCTGATCTCAGATGATTATTCGTTAACTAACTCTCCTTTAATTAACTCCTGATTAGGTATTAATATCAGACTCCGGGTTGCATGCTATTGCAGTTGATGCTTTTAATAAGTGGATTAGCCTTAGTGTCTTACTTTTTTTTTTCCTCTACATCTTTGCTCAAACTACAATCTTCTCTCCCCTTGAGTCCTTGGCACTTGGCCAGGAGAAATGTTCTGCTAACAAGTTTCTTCTTGTGGTCACAGCCGTAAGCTATGGTGTGAGGAGAGCTGCAGACTGTTTGTCCTACTATGTTGTCTGTTTTAATATTAATGGAATAAAAAGGCTAACTTTAAAGGGCCAGATCACGATAATTAGCTTGGGGCAGTTAAATATCTAGGAGGCATCACTGATCTGAGAGTTCTGGTGTAATGCAGTGCTGGAGAAGCTACGCTGAAACAGCATCCTCCCAGTACAAACCGTTCATAATTCAAAGGTAAATGATACAATTTCTGCTTCCTCAAGTGGCAAAATACTGACAGGTGTCCTGAAAACTCCTCTCATTTTTCACAGAGAGTTTTTCTTAACATGAATGAGTCATTAGTCAAAAGATTCAGCAAAAATACACTACCATTTAAATGTTTGGGATGTGTATGTTTTCTTATTCTAACCAAGAGCGCATTTATCAAAAATGAAATGAAATATTTTTTACAATTTAAATGAAGTTTTCAATTTGAATATATTTTAAAATGTTATTTATTACTTATGAAGAAACTAAACATTACGCAGCCATTGCCTCCAGTATTCCATATCACGTGACATTTCAGAAATCATTCTAATATGCTGAATAGTGTGCTCGGGAAACATTTATTCTTATTATTAATGTTTAAATGCTGCCTAATAATTTAATGTAAACGGTGAAAAAAAATAACAGGTTTAGTCATTTAGTGATTTAGGAACAATTAGCTTATTTCTATTTAACATAAATAAATAAAATATTGTCAAACTTCTAAAAAAAAAAACTTTTAGCTAGTTCTTTCCTAAAACTTGTGCGGTGTAACCAAACCTCAGGGCTCCACAGCGGCTGGTTATGTAAAAAGGATCATGGAAAACCAACACAATATATTTCAACCTAGACGGATTTGACAAACCATATTCCAAGGAACAGTTGCAAACACATTATGCGTAATTCGATGCAAATAAGGTCCAAAACAGAAGTTCCCTCATCTGAATTTCTCTTCGGAGTTCATTAAACTTCATATTAGCCTTTAACTGACAATCATCGACGCATTCCTGAAAAGCACATTTCTGGTACACAAGACAATGTATCTTCAAATTATACCCATACAGGCCTGGGAGACGGTGTTTGTACTTTCCAGGGGAATCACCGGAGATAATAACGCCACTCATTTAAGGCCAACCCTGCAAAACCTCGACCAGTACCTGTCTCCCGAGTGTCATAAAGCCCCTTTCTTGTTCTGCCTGCATGTCATAACTGGGGTTTGTCATTTGCACACAGCAGTCCTTAATTACAGGCTTTTAAGCTGCACTTCAGGACCACAAGCCTGTGAAAAGTTCTGAATTTCCTCTCTAGAGGGTTGACAGCGACTGCCGCTAAATGGGTGTAAAGCGACTAAAAAAATTTCGACTCGGCCGACAAATTAGATGTGTCTGCGCCGGCCACAGATGGGTGCCGTTAACCTGTCGGGACACAGTGTCACGACATTAACGCACATTGTCTGTGGCTCTCTGTCACCGCCGCACACCTCAAGCGGTCGGCAGCCTTCATTTAAACTAATGTAATTAGGGGCTCTCTTTGTGCTGAGTGGGTTGAGTCACATGACATTCTCACACATTTGCATAATTCTAGAGTACTTCTATATCCGCATGCGAAAAAGAACAGAATGCTTTATTCCGACTCGTTCAGTGTGGGGTCAGTTAAATAATCACGTTCCAGGGTATAATGAGGGGGTCATGCTTTATCGCACGCTAATATTTGGACACATCTGAAACAAGGATGACATAAAACAATATATTTTTTCCCGTTCCAAAACTGCAATGCATGAGCTATAAAGAGCCGTTTCAGCTGCAGTAGGTGTCATTCTTTGTAGAATATCACTGTGAAACATATATACGGGCCTCGAGGTAGAGCAACAAGAACACACAATCTGGTGTTTAGCCCTACATGCCCATTCACATGAGAAACTGGATATTTTACAGCACAGGATGAAGTAAAATCCTTGACAGTCTACACTGGAAGAGCCATTTGCGCTGAAACCGTACCTTGAGTGTTTGACCCAGATTTGGCAACAGACAAGTTTAAAGTGACCCTTTGACACACAACATCCTATGAGGGTGTTATCAGACGGCGCTTTTGTGTTCGTGATAACACTCTTTTCAAAGTTACCTTTCAGCGACTTTGCCTCGAAATGTCCGTGTTCTGTAAACTTGTTAGTATTTACTTCCTCCATACAGGCTGCGTTAAAAGAGCTGCATTAAAACGTTTCATAAAAATAGCTCAAGTAGGGTATTTGCACCTATATGAAATCCTCTCACAAACTTCCCGGCTTGTCCTTTCCTTCATATCACGCTTGGTTTTGTTTTGCATAAATGTCAAACTTGCTGCTTGAAAGCATTTGCATTGATTTACATTGAGGTTTTTAACATGGCCATTATAAATCTGTCACCCTCAGGACACCCCTACCCCGGCATTCATCCACCTATGACATATTTGTTAAGAGCGTTTTGGACGTAGGCCAGGAAAAGTCACTTCAGGATTATCTTAAGGTTTAGCAGGAGTGATGAGTGAATTCCGGCTTGAGTAGACATATCAGACTGGGGCTTTAATCTCCCCTGCTCACACTTCTCTTTTTCTGCTTTCTTTCCTTTATAGCCAGATTTTAAAAACAAAATACACCATATTAAAAATAAAGAGGGAAAAGTCAGAATATCGTTTTATAAAACCATGCCCTTTCTCAATTTTCTCTGGCCCTTAATTTTTTTTTTTAATTCTTTTTGTAACTGACCGCTCATGATTGGTTATCCTCTACGTACGTGGTGAAAAATCTCATGCGATATGCTGATACAAATGATGAGCAAAAGGTAACGGGTTGGCACAGTTCACTGGAGTTGCTGTTGTCGATGCATTTTCAATGACAATAGTCACTAACCGCAACAGAAGGCGCTCCATCTTGTCCAGCGGGTTTCCGCTCCTGCGCCACATTCACATCGAGGCTTGGTTTTAATCACTCAGCATGGTGCAAGCTACAAAGGTCAAGCCCATTGATTAAGTGGATAAAAGGGTGACTTGTCATCTCTCATACAAGACAGATAGATGCTCTATATTTTCGGCAAGGGACAGTCATTTACACGGCCAGTCCCGTGGGGTTTAGAATGCACACAGACCTTCTTTATTTTGCTGTGAAAAGTAAGTTATTTCCACCCACACTTTTTAAGGGAATAGTAGTGATGCCTCAGCCTTTCAGTTGTGGACAATTTTGTCCTTAAAACACTACTGTGGTAAAATGACTCGAATGTATGGTCGGTTGCAATTTTATAAAATAAAGGCAGAAGCAATGTGTTTAACGTGTTGTAAAATAATTGTAATAATCCAATCAGGCTATAATAATTATTCATAATAGGTATTTATTATGAATAAAAAACATTTGTTATAAAATGTATTATGCATTATAATAATGATCAAATGTAAATAATATTAAATATAATTATTAAATATAATAACTACATGTTATAGTCAATAATACATATTAATAATAAATGCAATTATAAATTGTATTTATTATTTATAAAATGAATATTTATGTTATGATCATTATTAATAATTACTACAAATCTAAAATATAATTATTAATCAAAGAATGTTAATTTAAATAATAATAATTATATCAATATTACATGTAATAAAATAATTAATTATTATTACCTAGAATTTATAATACTGAATAATAAAATTCTAATATATAATTATGCTTAAAAACTATTAATAATATTCAACAATGCAGTTTTATTACTTATTAAATTACAACAGCGATAATCAATATTTAGTTTTAATCAATTATTAATTAATGAAGAATAATAATGATAAACATGATTATATTATGACAATTATTCATAATATTTATATATTATAATTATTATTTTATTCAAAAGACAATATAAAACCATATAAAAGTCTAAAGACCTGAAAGACTCAAGCATTGAAGTTTAACAACCATTCTATGACAGAAATATCATAGCAAAAATAAAAAATAAATAAATTGTGTTAGGAATACACATTTAATATTTATTCTGTCCACTGGAAATAAACTTTTGCATACTTAAAACCTTAAATAAAACAACACCCTAAACCAGTGCAACAGAACTTTTAATTTATACAGTATTACAGAAAATAAAAATAAACGAGTCTGTTCACAGAATGGAAACTGCTCAAACGTCCATGTGAATAACTGGTAATGCAACTGCATGAAGACAATTCCAAGATAGTGTTTCAGCATTGTCCATCTCTATTTCTGACCCTGAGGCCCAAGCTACTCAGCCCTGCTCTCATCGATTGGTGTCAGTTGGCCATTGCTATGACAACTGAAATGTCCTCTGGGTTACTATGACATCATACCCCCTTTGACCTTGCCCTCACATAAGTCCGTACAATAGAGAGTGTGTGAAAAGGCATTCAACTTTTTCCATCTGACTGGTAGTTCTGACACAGATATTCCTCAGCGAGGACAGAGAGAGAGCGAGAGAGATCTCCATCCTTCTACAACAGCAAACACTTCATGCGTTTCTCTCAGCCCTAGGGACCCATAATAGAAACCCACAGGCCTATTTAAAATTTCATCTGATCCTATTAATTATTGTGAAAAGTGTGTGTCAAACTCAGGTTGATGGTAGTCAAGCTCTTCCTGCCATTTTGGGGAGATAAGATGTCAGTTATCTCTTTGGGAGGTTAATAGACCAACCACATAATCCTTTCCCTTCTCTGCAGATTTTGTGGTATTTGCATTTGGTAAGCTGATATGGTCATTCACTTGAGAGTGTGACTGCATTCCTAATGAATTTCCACACCGCCTAAACCCAAACGAGAGGACAGGAAGCATCTCCACTCTCATTCATTATCTGTCTTCAGACATCCTCTCACATATGCTGCCACTTCTTCTGGAAACCTCTTCTGTTCACTTTTTCTCTTCATCCTCATCACCGGCTTCTTGACGAACAGAGGATCCTTTCTTTACAAGGACCAGTTGCTTAACTTTGGAGATTAATTAAATGTGTTTAATGCCGTTAAAGACGAAGCGTGTTGTTTCTGCACCGTTAGCGGCACCAAACAGAATTGCAAAAATAACGGCTGTTGTCAAACAAGTTTCAAACCCTCCCCCGTCTGCCACTCTTTGAACAAACTGTCCCAACCTCATGCCATTCGCTATGTTTTCGAGTAGAATGCCAGGGATGTGGGTTTGATTCTCGGGGAAGACAAGTAATGATAAAAATTTGGCTTTGGGTGAAATTCTCTGTCAAATACACGTTTTTCCACAAGTAATGAAAGTATGAAAAACAAGTTTCACCCAAATTTAATTTTTCATTTAATTAAATACTTTTGAAAAACATTTTATTTTTGCTAAATTTACTATTTAACTTAAAGAGAAATATCATGTGGTTATTTTGTGAAAATAAGGTTTTATTCATTTTTAAACAGTAGCAGTAGTAGTAGCCTATCGCATTTATTATTCAAAATAATAGTAATATATTTCTGGCATAATATCTAAACTGAACTTTTATTTTGACTGGTTGATGTGCACACCCTTAGATTTCTTTGTGTATATGATATGCGATTAATCACGATTAATCAGTAATTAATCAGCGTATCACAGTTTGCACCAAAACATTTAGCAGCATAACTTTTTCAACACTCATATTAGAATTGATACTCTCAGTATTAATTGTTTATTAGCATGTTTATTATTTACATATTAGCTATTTATTAGTACTTATAAAGAACAAATTCTGCATGACCATATTTTACTAAATAAGAGCAATAAGCAATAAGAGTTTAGTGAGGTAAAAGTCATAGTTAATTGTTTGATAATAGGGAGAATTGCACCGCAACAAAGTGTGACCAAGAAAAGCTTCTTGAGCACCAAATAATTTTTTTTTTTCTGGAGGATCATGCGACACTAAAGACTGGAGTAATGGCTGCTGAAAACTTAGCTTCGTCATCAAAGGAATAAATAATTTTTACTGTATTTTTGATTAAATAAATGCAGCCTTGGTGAACGAAAGGGACTTTAAAAAAAAAAAAACAGTTACAAGAATTAATCACATCCAACACAATAGGAGGGAAAAACATCTACAAGATTGCAGCCAATAACTGCAGGCGTAGTCAGTTGTGAGAACACTTCAGTTCACAAACATTGTCAAGGAGCTCTGATCAAGGGCTTGCTGTGCTTCTAAATAAACAGTGGCAAAATGATGGCTATTAACCCCAGCTACCTCATTTGCTGCCCAATTGGTTTAAAAAGACTCGCACACGGCATTGACTAATTCCTGTGAGAAAAAAATAAAGAAAATGCACCTATAGCTGATTTCTGTCATTTATGAGTACAATCAGAGCAGACACAGGACATTCCACGCCTGTTTTATTAGTATTATTACCGCAAAATCATTTATAACATGCACAGTCATGCAAATGTGCACGTGTCTTATAATCTTTGCATATGTCTTGATGTTTGTTGTTTGTTTTGTGCCCTTTTTTAATGAACTGAGGAAAAAAACGATTGTGTGAAAATCAGGCTGCAGACGGGGGACATTTCAAAGCTGCGATCGTGGAGGTAAGAGTATGTTTGCCCTTCAATCACACGATGCCAGAAAAACAAAAATCAACATCAACAGTCATTTCATTCTCTCTTCTGACATGCTCACTAAAGCTAAAAGACATTCCTATAATTCAAGGTGAGCCCCTTATGCATATTCATAAGGGCCATTACCTTGAAGAGGAATGTCAAAACTCACCAGAAGGAGCATGCTTTGTTTTTCCAAGGATAAATGTGTACATGTTTGTGTTACCATGATGACACTCTTTCAAGGGAAGTGTACACAAAACAAAAACTACTTGTATATCGGTATATGCATGCTCTCTCTCTCTCTCTCTCTCTCTCTCTCTCTCTCTCTCTCTCTCTCTCTCTCTTTTCTCTGTCACAAATGAGTTTTGCATCCGATGAATGTATCTGTCAACTATTCATCAATGATTTATCATTCTACCTGTAGTCACTAAAACAATGGGCAGACAATAAACAGCATCCTTCCCAGAATTTCTAGCACCTTGACCCCCAGATAAAGGAAAGACTGTGACTGAACAAACAATGTCCTGGAACACTTAGCACCACAATGTGCCTTTCAAAATCACCTGGGAGATTTAGATTATATATATATATATATATATATATATATATATATATATATATATATATATATATATATATATATATATATATATATTTATATTTTGCAGCACACCAGTGTCCGTCGCAATTCACTAACTTGCTAAAGGACATTGGAAAGAAAAAAATGTTTAATTGTCTGTGATATGTCAACAGTAACATTGGAATAATCTAATATAAACGTTTTCTCCAAAGCAGAAGCACAAATATAGTACTAAACTTAAAAAATATAAAAATACTTAATCAAAGATATTTCACCTTATGTAACCCTGTTTACAATCTTAATAAATGGTCTTGTAAATGATTTACGAAATATTCAAAAATACATTAATTATTTAAAAACAGTTGGTAGCTCAGGAAAAGTGAGAATTTTGAATGTTTAGAAAAAAAAATATTACAATTTAAAATGACTGCTTTCTATTTTATTCCTGTAAATACAAAGTTGAACTATGAGCCTTAAGTGTCACATGATCTTTCGGAAATAATTTTAATAAGCTTATTTGGTGTTCAAGAAACATCAATGGTTTAAATCAGTTGTTGATTCATTTTTTGTTTTTAAATTCTTTGTTAAAAGGAAAGTAAAAAAATTATTAATTAATTCTGCTGTCACTTTTGATCATTTTAGTGTAGTTTTAATACAGACTTTTAAAAACCATAAAGCAGAGTTTAATAATATCTTAAAATATAAAATAAGTTGTTTTATACAACTTGAAAAGCTTAGCATGTATTGGTATAAATAAAAATTACATTAACCAAGAATAATAAATGCCGTAAAATAACTATTATTTTTAATAAGTAAAGCTGACTTTTAACAGTAAAATTAATTCACCCTGCATTTTTTCCTCAATGAAATTATTGCTTCACCTGGAACACCTTCATTAGAAGTGTTGCAAAATGTTGTTTAAAGCTAAAGACGATTAAAGTAAAAAAGTAGATTATTTAAAAAAAACTCGCCAAGCTTCAGAGATCACCTCACAGGCTCCAGGCCAGCGTGGAATCAGTCCACATGTGTGAAGCGTGCCCAGACTGAACCGCACCACATTTTCAGCCCTGTTCAACAGCTCAAGAAGACTCTGTCTGGTCTCAACCCTTCCCCCACCACATCCCCCGTTCCTCTCTCAGACAGAATTACAAGCCATTACACACCTGTCTGGACACCGATGAACTTGAACAATAATCCCAGGTCACAGGCTGGGCCCACTTGAGAGCTAGGAACTGGCTTTTGAAGGAACTTCTAACATTCTTCCACAGCTTAAGGGCTGGTGTAGAGCACACAGAGCCAGACGCATTTACACCAGCGCGTCTCGTTGTACTTCTTCCACACAAACACCACTTAAGGCTTTTCCGTGTCTAAGAAAGGATTGTTTGGTTTGTGAGATATTTCAGATAACGTCATCTAGTCGAATCAATTTTATAATGTATTATAAAAATACATACGCTTGTGAGTGGTAGTATGAAAAAACAAGATGATTTCCCTCTAAAATGTAAAGTAAACTGAGAAAACAATATAAAAGGAACTTCATATAAAGAGTCTTCACTGTAACAGAGAGCTCAGAATTTGAATGTACTTTAATGGTCTCCGTTGTGAGTTTTCACCTGAAATTAATTATTCCTGTATTCCTCGTATTAATCCTGACATTTACACATCCAAAACTGTCAATATGCTCAGTCTGCTTGAATAAATGGCATGACACTCTTCAACAATTGGGGCTTTAATTGGGGAGAGGTTAATTTTCTCTTTAAACCTTAAAATGAAACCTCTGCCACCAATGTAACCAGATAACATTTCACCCAGAATGTGACTTTCACATCCTCTCTAACTCCTAATTAAAAGTAAACTCCTCCTAGATTCTGGCATTGAAATGCATGGCAATTCAGCATAGCTGCAGAAGAAAAAAAAAAAAAAAAAAAACACCTTGCACAGACTCAAGTCTCCACACTCGTTCGTAAAAGTAACAACGCTGCTACATTTATTTGTTTTGCTTTATTTTAAACCTGGATGCACAAATATTTTTCATTTATGACAGATAAATAATAATTCAATACATTCTAATTAATTATAATTATTTGCTCAGAAAAAAAAAAGTAAAACATTGTTGTGCGGATGATAAAGTGTGCTATACAAATATTTTTCTAGAAAACTCTTATATGAATTCTAATATACTGTATATGTAAACATGTTTATTTGCTTTGCTTTTAAATTATTCATTAACCGAATATAATAATAATAATACTAATAATAATACTAATGAATTAATGTATATTTTATGAGTAAATATTTTAAAACGTAAAAAAAGAAACTCATGATTTTGTGTGTGTGCGTGTGTATACATATGTATATAAACATACACAAGCACACTAATTATACAAACATGTTTTATCTGCATTTATGCATTTCCACACAAATCAAAATTCACATCTTGACACGGAAACTGTTGCTTGGGACAACCGTTGTCTTTGTATACAAACCTGTGTACGTTTTATGTGCATTCATGCATTTCCAAACAAATAATCTTCACATCTTGAAACCGTTGCTTTGGACAACCATTGTTATCATCAGAATTTGACATTTCTAAAAGTCACACACAGCTGTGCTAGCTTTGGGCTTGCCGTCTAACATTCACCAGTTAGTCAACTTGATACCCAGCTCACCTCTCTTACTTCTGAGGTCAGAGGTCGCCACAGATCTGTCAGCGATTCGCGTCATTTTCTTGTCATCCATCCAGCTGTCCAGACCGCATATTTTGTTAGACGAACCATCACTACGGCATAAAACAGCTTATTTGACCTAATTTAGGAAACGCTTTTCAAACGATCTTACAAATGTGACACTGATCTCTTTTAGAACAGAGAAACAAACAAACACAAGCATTACTTGTCTGCAAGGAGAGGCTTATCTACAAACTCAATACGGAGTCTCTCTTGTCTGCAGAGGTCAAAGGTTATGCTAACTTTGGGAATATCATCAGGGCTGCCGTCCCCCTCTGGGAAGTAAACTTGACTCACCTCTGACCTCCACAATGCGGGTTGGCTCTGGAGATCACGGCAGAGCAGTCTGTCTGCTTATCGTCAGCGGTTTAACACCCCCTCCGTCATCATCAATCAGACACAGCCATTTTTCCCGGCCCCCTAATCAGCGCTGCCATCAATAACCACACCACTGATTTACCATTCAGAGAGCGCCACGTCCACCGCACACCTCACATTAATCATAGACATTATGCCAAAGTATTTGGACCGTCAGGGACGTCTTAAATTATTTGATAAAGCTGTAAAAATAAAGCTTGTATTATTTAAAGCGTAATTTAATCCAAAACCGTACATTCTGTTTTAAAAAAGCAGCTTTAGACTGAGAGATTAGTTAATCCTCAATTAAATGAAAAGCGCTAGAAATAATGGCTCGGCTATTCATATCTAAGGCTATTAAAAGCACACAATTCTATTCTATGACTGTTTTTCTAGTTCTCTAAACCTTTCGTAATGCAGAATATTCCTGTACAAGATGGATTTTTTTTTTCAAGATATAAAAACTAGTATGAGAAGTCCCTTTAGCAAGTGGACAGAAGCTGAGACCTATCCACAGCAGAGCATTTATCAGCCCCCTAAGTGGCTGTAACAAAAGCAATGCTCCCTGGGAGAGAACCTGACAGCAGTTTTCCCCCTTATCGATCGCCACGCTCGCTCTGAGTGCTCCAGTTTATGACAAAAGAGTTCACGACACCACAGTCAGAAAGTCAATACCGTGATAAATACTCTCCTTCTGTTGGTCCCTTGTCCGGCACTTTACCAGGCATTTGCCATGACAGTTATTACTGCTGCAGTAAATCTGTGGCCAGTAGAGAAGAAAGAGAGAAGGAGACAGAGAGAGAGAGAGAGAGAAAAAGACAGAAAGGGGGGAGGTTGGGAATTCCAACACCAAATTTATGAACCCAGGATGCTGTTTACTTAATTTAAAGACTCGCCACACAGGGTCAATCAGACAGGTCTGAGGATTTGATGGGATGTTTACATCCACAGTTAAGTTTAAAGAAATAATTATAATGTAGTACTATTTATATATTTAATAGTACTCGTATTTATACACAAAATACATCAATGCATGAATAAATAAATAAAATGTATTAGTCCTCTAAAGCAAAAACAAATTCCATATAATTTGTTCAAAAGTGAAAATATTAGCCGGTTCTTTTCGTTGAATCAGTTGATCCATTCACATACTAGATTGATTCATCTACTCCGGTTCAACCCAATGACTCAATGACCCAGCTTTAAAGTATTAGTGAATGACTTAGTTTGTGCATATTTCAAGTGTTCTGACAGTCAGTGTAAATAATAATTATATTATATTTGGAATGACAAAAGAGTAGATAAATAATCGCCTTTAAGGAACTCATGCCCATGGATTTCCTGCGCTAATTTATATCCCAGCAATACTATTTCCTGTCACTTGCAAAGTAACAACTGTTAGCTTGCATTTTAAATTGAAATTATTTAATGAAAATCTTTATTGCATTTACACGTAATAGACTTTCTTTCACAGAAATGTGACATTTCAGCCTGTTTGCCGTTTAAGGGAATTAATGTAACGCTACACACGTTTATGGTATTAATATTCTCAGGGACACTTGTTTTATTTGAATATTTTATTTTTATTTAGTACATTTTCAGAGAGACAGCTAAGCCCTAATCCAAAATAAATCCGGTTAATGTTAAAATGGCCATGTCCCTCTACTTGGAATAACATTAATCAATATGGAAGATTACGCCGATGGAAATTAAGTTATGTAAAATGCCCCATTCCTGTACCAGATTAATATATCCTTGCATATTTATACATCTGATATTGTGAAGGAAATCACATTACACTGTGTAACCTCAAAAACCTGCTAAGTGTCTTGCAAGAGAAACGTATCGCATGGAGATTACTACTTTACAGAGCACATCGCAAGACACTGCTCCTATAGCGTACCGCTAAAACCTTCCTGGAGCTATAGAGAGATCATGGAAACAGGGGCTGTCCAGAAATGACAGGTCTGAGATCAAATCCATCCCTGAGGAGCGAACTATCACACTGGATTTACTCCAGCAGGGTGGTGTGTAAATACCTGGAACAGGTTCCTGTCGTGAACACAGACCTTCCAAATACGAACAGCAGTCAAAACAGAAGCATGCTGTTAAAGGGAGGGAGCGTATACTGAGGAATGAACATTTGCTGACTCATTTCTGTAATTTAACAACTAGGTCGAACTAAACAGCATGTGTCTCTCACCAGGGAGTATATTTATTCCATAAACAGGTATTAAAGCAATAGTTCACCCAAAAATATATATCTGACATCGTTTACGCACCCTCAAGTCGTTCCAAATCCGTATGACTTTCTTCCTTTTTTAGAAAGGTGGATTTTGGTGACAAGACTGTTCTGTTAAGCTACAAAATGACTAAAAACCACTATAAATGCATAATTGAAGTTGTTCGTATGACCTGTGCAATGTAATCAAATTTTTTTGAAGACATACAATAGCTTTATTTGAGGATGAAACCTGTTTAACTACTTCATGCTAATTTTTTCGGGGAATGCAAAAATGGGCACAACTTTGTCAGCAAGTGCCACTGGTTTTTGTGTTTTATTGACATAAGTGATGCTATATTTGAGAGTTTTCATTGAATAATGATTTAATAGAAATATTAATGTAATTCAATATAAATGTATAAATATTTGTATTCAAGTTTTTTATTGTTGTTTTCGAATTGACAATAAAATAGGAAACAAAATCAGAACATGCATATATTAGTGCAAATTTACACAGTACATATATTACATAAACAAAATGCGAACTATCCCTTTAATCACAAAGAAAAGTTGCATGTTAAATTGAAAGAAAAATCCTTCCTCTTAAAAATACAAATAACTTTCATTGTCAACTTAAGTTAGACTGGCTTAATGTAGGGTTAGTTTAAGGCCACCTTTGATTCCAAAACAATACAGAGTTAATTTGAATATGTTCACAGCTGATTAAAATTTCAGACCCCTAGACCTCGTGTTCCCTACTATAATATATTTTCAGTCAGAAACAATGCTTATTTGTTCCCCTAAATTTCACATAAACTCTGACAGAGAGTTTCCTGCTGCTCATAAAAACATTCAAAGATTCAAGTGTAGCGGCTGCATATTTAGTAAAACTTCACTAATTTACCAACAAAACGCACGCTGATTAATTGAAAGTGTTACATATGATGGCTTCCCGCTCTAAGACGCATTTAAAATCCTCAAAATATCCTGAGGAACTTTAGAAAATCTCAAAATCAGCCTTATGCAGCTGTCACATATTAATTCATGGGATGGGCTATGGCACCAATATGTAAGTGAATCTACTTTGAAGTATTTTTTTAACCAAACAAGATTCTTCCATCTTAAGGACAGATAAAATGTACCTAGATCAAAAGAAACCAAGTCTAATTCAACGGTTAAGCAACAGTAACAGGAAATATCCCGTTACCGTTCTGCATGTTGTGCAAACAAGTTGGCACTATCTCATCGAACCAACAGGATTCATATCCACACTAAACTGCGTAGGGCATCCGAGGGCAGAGTAAATCGCAGAGACCCGCACGCTGCCGTCCCCACAGCGATACGTATTAAACTGTTGAGTGATAATGACCAGAGAGAGGGTGAAGAGGTGGATCAGGAGGTACAGCGAGATTAGGCCCTGTGCGGTTGCGCTGTGCCAGAGTGTAGTCATGCGTCACACTGAGGCTGTTGTTCTGCTTAGTCCCTGGAGTGAACAGGACACTCATGGCTCCCTCTGATAACTTGTCGCGCCATGCAGATGAGCCAAGACTACCTCAGCCCACCAGATTTCCACACTCTCGCACACACACACCCAGACAAACTTCTGCTGGAGATGCGTTGATTTATACCTAGTCAAACACACGCACGCTGTTCGCATGCAAACAGATTTGCAGAATGCACTTCCTTCCTACAGGATTTTCTATTCTATATAGCTTGGCGCAACTTATTCTGGGCTTACTTTGGTTAAGAACCAGGCACGTAGACAAGAAAAGGCTGTTTTATTGTTGTGTGAAGTCACCATTTAGGGACGGTTAAATCTAAAGTGGAATGAAGTGAAATATACAGGTAAATGAGACCAGCTTATTCAAGTCCAAGACCAAAAAAAAAAAGTCACAACTTCACCAAAAATTAAAAACTCATTAATTACTCACCCTTATATAGATCCAAATCTGTAAGACCTTCATTGATCTTTCTTTTTTATGCACACATAAAGAATTATAGTAGCTTCATTAAAATTAAGGTTGAACCACTGATGTAACAGACTTTTTTTTAACAATGTCCTTACTACTTTTCAGAAAGGATTCAAGATTGAATTCACATTCAGCTAATATCAAGAAAAAGACCCTAAAAAAATTATCACGGAACTGGACAAGACCACTAACAAATCTCTGAAGCATGTAAATTCAGTCTTGACTTGGGGGTTTTTTGGAATCAGCATTGACTCCAATTCAAATCTCTTTGGTCTCTTGATTCTGACTTGTCTCATGTACTGGATATTTTGTTCACATCCTACTATGTCTCACGTGAATATCTTTATAAGATTATATTGCGGTAATTTTTAAAACTTAAGCAAATCAAGCAATTTAATAGTGTTCAATGTAATAACCTGAATTTCATACATAGCAGACTATAAAAAAACTCTCTGACACATGGAAACTGCTGAAAAGCCAGTCAATCAGGGGTGAATTTTCAAAAAGCGACTATGGTTGCAACAATTGCTAACAATGGTTTTGGGACAAACAAGCGCAAAACATTGTCATATGGGGCCTAAAGAGTGGCAATGGAAAATTCTAGGGGACAGAAAATTCTGTCATTCATTTCATCATTGTAAAGACACATTTATACCAAGAGTAAATAGAGCATGCCTACTCGATCAGATAGCAATCAAAACTCTAAGGTTGGGTCTAGGTGCAACAACAGGCCTTTTTAAACAGGACTGGCTTTGGAAATCTTTCATGAGGGAACATTCTAGAAGCTTGTCTCCTCCGTATAAATGTACTCATCCTCTTAAAGATTAGGTGATCCTGTGTCACTTATATAATCTGTTGAATGAAGCCTCAGAAACATTTGCATTAAATTCTGCCTGTCATCCTTAGGTGCTTCCTGACATTTTAAGGTCCCAGTCACAGTTTAGTTCTAATGTCTGCAGCCGTTGACCAAAGCTCAGTGTTCAGAAGCATTGTGTTCTAAGCCTAAACTTAAACGTTCTCTTTTTCAGAAGACCACATTGTCTCTTTAGCTATGTTTCACATTATTTCTCCAAATCCTGCCCATTTAAAAAAAACTGTTACCTGAAGTGTGGAAGATCAGCTTATCCCGCAAGCTGAAGAACTCTCCTTTAATCCTCACCGTCGCTTTTATTCCACCGCAGAGCCGGAGAGGACCAGTCCCAGCAGAGCAGACCTATTCATGTTCCCCTGCCCTCTCCGTTCACACCGTGCCCTCCGCTGGCATAGCACAATCTCCTGGACAAAGAGAGAAGGAAATCTCTATTGTAATACAGAGCATCTAGGGTTACTTCCAAAGAGAAGTCTTAAGTAAAAAAAAATGGTTTGATAAGAGCAAGGTAGTCATCATCAATCAGTCTTATGAAGAGTCCTGCACAAAAGGTGATAAAGCTGGGTTATCAGAACTTTAGCAGTTAATCCGGCAATATTTACCCTTTATCACAGCACTTTGGTGGGTTTTAACATTCTTAACATCTGTCCTACCCATTGTGAAACATTTAACTTTGAGACGTATGATCAGACTTGACAATTACACTTCAGCATTCACTTGATGGTTTTATTCGAAGCAACTTCAAGGGCGTTCAGTGAATAAACCTCCATTTTGTGTGGAATCTAACCTATCACTGGTTTTTCTAGTTAAGATTTTTTTTCTTGATACTGCATTTTAAATGAAGACTTTTACTGAACTGTATTTTGTCTTCTTGATAGATGTTTTGTTACAATTAACTTATTACAGTAAAACAAAATATACTCCTAATGAAAGCACATTTCCACAAGACAAAAGCCTTCTGTTGCTTCTCAGGTAAATGTCTCTTGTATCTTTACAGATCTTTAGATATTTTGACTATAATTAAAAAAAGAAGACAAAACCAATCATTCAGAAAGTTTTTTTTCCCAGTGTAGCACAATGCTCTACCAGTCTCTGCAGAAACTAAATCGAATAATAAATAAATGACTATGATTGTCCACATCACCCACAACAACTCTCTAATGACCCAGTGTTTTGGTGTATGAAGAGGAATGAAGGGTTTTCATATTTAATTATGGAGGATCTAGCAAATAACCATGTCCTCATTATTTTGGCCAAGAATGACTTATTAGCATTCTTGGTTGAACATCATTCCATCAGCAGTCAGCAGTATAAAGTCAGATTACTCTGTGGAACCCTTTCTCTTTAATTACAGTGTGGACAGCTTTTTTTCAAAGGTGAAACTATTCCCCTGTTAGGTGTGGCTTCTGTTTATGAGGAGACTGAGCTCTCTTTTTTGTGGCTTTCATGTGGCAATTAAATCTGTCTCCTAACACTGGGTGGCGGGAGGTGCTAAGACAAGCAAACGTCTGAATGAAAAAAAAAAAAAAAAAAAAAAAAAAAAAACGCTTTTGGCTGAAGGCTTTAACAAACATAATTAATTACTCCAGACAGGTATGTATTGAAAACATTCTGATCCAAGCCTGTGAGCCATTTAGATCAGTGGATATATTCAAATAAGCTACAGAAAAGACACAGGAAATTAAGCCAAATGGTTCTCAGAAGTTTTTGTAGGAGGAAAGAAAACTATTTTCATGTTTTGTCTAAGGATGTTTTAAACCACTTTTACATGACTGATGGATATGGGTTGAGGTTTCGTAAAACTACTCTTAAGTTTCGTAGGGTTAAGCTCTATCAGCATCTGTGGCATAATGTTGAGTACCACAGAAAATCATTTTGATTTGTCCCTCGATGTTTCTTTTTTGTTTGTTTAAAAAGCAAAAATGTGGTTACAGTTATGCACTTACGCGTAAAATAGAGCCAATGTTCCAGAGGTTTTCAAACCATAAGAGTGAATTAAAAGTTAATCATTTGAGCTGTACAGCTGTCTCAGCTGTATCTAGTTATGTGTTACAAATGGGATTCCTGTTTTCTTGATTTAAAAAGTTGATCAATTATGTCGAATTCCTTGCACGTTTCTTACAAAAATGCACATGGTCACGTTGAAGTTGAAAGGTTTTGCGCATTTGTTAGCCTTTTTTCTTTGATGATTGCTACCACAAATACTGCTGATGGAACTCAACCAGCACTAAACACATTTTTATAAGTTTTTGTTTTGGCTAAACCAAACATTTGTGTATGCACTGTACATATACATATATATTTGAACCTATGCGTCTTACTCAAATCACCCCGCACACAGAGATTTCACCCCTCTAGCACATTAGCAATTCAATTGTTCTTCTCGGAGGGCGGGGGGGAAAAATCCCAGAGTCTTCTGACACTTCCCAAATCAATCACGTTGTTTCTACCCTCTCGACAGAGATAAGGTGCAAAGAGAGCAAAAATTCCACACCATTAGGTCACTGTAAGAGAAAGTGTCTAGACGTTTATTTGTGTCTCGTGTCTCTCAGTCTCTCTTTGAAGGCGCGGGGTGGCCCCTCTGTCAGGTGTGTCCTGACGGGAGGAGGCGTGGGGTGTGGGGTGGGGGGTCTGGATCAAGGTGTGGTGCATGCGCTTTGATGTGGGGCCTGTCATGCTCCGTTGCCTCCTGATGCTTCTTGGCTGCCGTGGTGTCTACAGCCGCAGACCAGGTAAACCTTGGGCCTCTTTCCACACTCACACACACACACACACATATTCATAGCACTGTCCTTTTTTGTAAGCTGTGACACAGGAGGTGCTGAGCTATTGAAGGGGTTACAATGCATGTCTTGTTGCCCAGCCTCCCACATTTCTCCATTCTGTGGTTACTGAGAAGACAGCTATGCAGTAATTTCAGAGGTATTATGCCCCAGGCAATAGGCCCCTGTAAACTTAAAGGGAAAAAGGTGTCTCAGGTAAGAATCAGGTTGAAGGCTGCGTGATTTCCATTATGACATATTATTCTTTGCGTCTCACTCCCTCAAATCGAAGTGCAGCCACTCCACTTGAGGCACGTCAACATGTCCGCATTTTAGACGCAGGTTAATTTCTTTGCTGGTCTTTATTCTATTATGATAACCCAGATGGCAGCTGGAGAACTTAATTCCTCTTATATTTACCAAGTATGAGCAGATCTGTTATGAAAACCCACACGCTCTGAAGTTGGGGTGTCCGTTTGCACCACATTGCTCAGAAACATCATGCATGAGAGACTGCGATTGCGGTGTGCATGTGCAGCATATGCTGTGGGCGGCCTGGAATGTGCATGAGTAGTGAACACACTAACACACACACACACACACACACACACACATTCTTGTAGTAACTTAAAATTCTGAAAATAGGAATATGACAGAAATGTGTTGTGGTAGGGTCATCCATCCATTTAAATCATTTGGAAATATATATATATATATATATATATATATATATATATATATATATATATATATATATATATATATATAAACAGCTCATTGCCCTGCATTGTACTTTGCATGTAGTGTGATCTAAACCCTAAACAAAAAATTGGTATCGTACACTTTCAAGTCACCGTGAGTTGACGTATTACTGCAGAAGGCACCTAGCACCATTGTTGTTATTGCTCAGTAGCCGACAAGATATCAGCAAGCTATATTCTTGTCAGGTGATAAGGCTACTTTAATTTTTTTTTAAATGCGCTGAGAGGAGTTTCATCAAAGTTGACTAAAAGTGATTGAGGATGGGTAATTTTTTTTAACTTGATGAACCTATGATATCTTCTTCAGGATGTGAAAGGAAAATGGCACATTTTCACTGAACCATGCAAAAGCAGCGCATTACAATGGTGAGGAAAGAGCTCTGTGTATTGCGTGTAATAACATCTATACAGTCTATGATCACAACAGCCTTTGTCAGGCATCTACATTGTCATTTGAGGAAATTACAAAGATTAAATGAGTGGGGTTTTTTTTTACTCAAAAACATAAAATTTTGCTATAAAACAAACTATTAACATGTAAAAAACCACAAGGCAAAGATATGGAGTAGGACTGTTTTCAACATACCCATACTTCTAATCACAGTACCTTACATTTTACATTGTTATCCTCTTCCCAGGGGTTGAACATGTGCACTTTGGCATTCTCATTGTAAAAGTGATCATTTCCCATCAAGTAACTAACCTTTACATCTGCGCACTGGAAACATGGGACTGACCTCACACCTTTTAGAAATTCGCAAGCCACAAATATACCCTTTTCACAAACACACACACACCCCGATTCAGAGTTTAACTGCTTGTAACCTTTGTCACCTTTTGGTTAACAATAGTGAAACATTTCTAGAAACCCTTTACTTGGGACTTGGACATGCATTCAACAACATTCTTTGCTATTTGATTGCTAGAACTCTCTATTGCAAAGTCAAGTGTATTTAACTACAATACCTGAGCCCTTGTGAGTAAATGCTTCTAAAAGTGATTCACCTAATGCCAGATTTCCAATTAAAAGTTCTCCCCAGGTTCTTCAGATTTGGCTCAACACAACTCTCTCATTGACTCATATGTGTATGTTTATTGCAAATACAGCACATCAAATCAACCTGTGGTTAAAGGCTTGTTTTAACCTGTGATTAAAATAATTGTGAAAGCACATACTTACCGGGCCACATATGCAATTGAGAGTGCGACCTCTGCATTTGCAAACCAGGTCTTTATCCATTAGGCTTATATAAGTTCATAATTAATTCACAAATCAGCATTTACTACAAGCACGGTGGCAAATAAAGGATTTTCTCACAGACTGTACTACAACCTTTGCATAACTGAATAATAAGGTGCACAGTAAAAAAATGACAGTGAATAGTAATAGTAAAAATGTTCAGCTACTATATATGGTGAAAAACTGCATTTGGCATTATATGTAATTTTACAGTAGTATACTGAAACATATAATTTACAGTTAATAGAATTCCCTGTGTTACATTTCAAATTTGATGTTTGTTTTTGTACATTGGGGTTGTATTTTATTCAATTCCGGTGTGTAATGTTGCTAGATTAATGTTTATTGCATTATTTCATGCGCGTTACCATGTTGCTGTTTAGCATTTTGACACTGTGTCCCTCCTATATGTGTTACTATTTAAAAGCTTCTTGTGATGGGCTTTGGTTCATTACATGACCATCATCATAACCTGCTTTTAGTGGTACATTATAAAGGTGCAAAATAGATTTCAGTACTCCAGTAGGTTGGTATATTAATATTATATTAGCTGATTATAATTATGGTATTTTAATGTAAATTTAAGATAAAAACCGTAAAACCTTGTTGCTTCCAAATTATTTACAGTAAATTTCTGGCAACCAAAGCTTTTTAAACCATCATTTATTCATTAATATTAATTTATTTATTCACATTTGCATACTATTAATATTAGTATGCAACAGAAGGATGGACGGACGGACGGACAGACAGACAGACAGACACCATACGCATACATAGACGAGACCGGACCAGACAATTTAACATTGAGCATGGAATTTAAATAGTACAAAGGAAATGACTTAATTAACAAGAACACACCTGAACACAATCGTACAATTAACTGAAGACGGAAAGTAGGTCACACAGAGCACATGGGACATGAAAAAACAACAACAAACAGTCCAAACATGTGACAACTCTAGTGAACACTAGGCTATTTCTGTTTGAGCACAAGTGGCCACAATATTAAATAAATAAATTATTATCATTAAATGTAATAAATTACAATAATAAAACATATGTAAACTTCATAATATAACATAAAAATAATAATAAAATTAACTACTACTGACTAAAAATCCTGCAAAACTAATAAATACAGATTTGAAACCACAAGATATATAGTAGTCGAATGGGAACTAGCCCTGGTTTAAATAAGTAAGGTGTGTGTTAAAGTATTCCCGGTGTGCGGTGAGGATTAAAGGTTTTTAGGCTATGTTGAGCAGTTATTAAAACATCCCCAGCGTGTGATATACGACTGTGTGTTTTTTTTTTTTGTTTTTCAGAAGCATGTGTTACAGCATTTTATGTGTGCAAGAAACACGTTTTATAGTATTTTTACAGTGCATTTGAGGCAAATGGTTAAAGCGTTCTCGGAATATGAAGTGTGTGTAAAAGCGTTCAGAGAGAGTGTGGAGCATGCATTAAAATACTACATGTGATGTGGGTGTGTTAAAATACTCTCTCTCTTGCCTTTGAATGCTTCAGCACTTCCTGTCTCACAGGCCCTGCCTCCACACATTGTGCAAATATTATTCTAGCAAAATATGCAGTTAATAAAGTTTAATTGATCTGTGCAGCTTTGCATGAAATCTGCATCAATCAAACAGAGCCTAAAATCTAGACTTCGTCTGCTAATGTTGATTTTCTATTTAGTGTTGGTTTAGAATTTATTTATGTTTAAGAAAGTGGGCCTCGTTCATTTAAAACAGCAATTTATGCTGTACAACAACTGTTGAATTCCCAGCTGATGAATATCAGTCAGACATAAATCACACGTAAAGTCTACAAGCATCTAGAAATCCAAGAAAACATTAAAGCTTCATCACCGGAGTTGTTGTCTCCTGGTTAAGGAGTCTCACCAGGTATGAGCAGTATTTCACAACCACTAACGTTTTCAACTTTCATTTTTCTTCAAGCTTTCCCACCTCTCCAAAAGATGCCTGTAAGATGAAAGCGCGGCGGCCGTCCCTTATCGCTGTCTTTTGGAGCTCACCAAAAAAAAAAAAAAAAATATGGCAGTTCCACGTTACAGGAGAAATAGCATTTGGGATTATAGTTCTAAGGACAACCCTGACTATTCACACTTGGCATTAGCAAGACAGCCTCAGTACAAGAAGGATATTTTTTATTCCTTCAATTTAACTTTAATTACTCAAATCTCTGTGAGGGCACACAAGAAAAGCCCAGGCATTTGTGTCAAGAAGATTACCAGACTGCCCTGCCAAGTCCGTGCGTCGCTGCATCGTTAGATAGAATTCAAATTCAAATCCGGGCTAAAGACAGTGCAGCTGTCACCCCCCTGGCCTGCAAAGCACCCCTTGGATCAAAAATTAGCTGTCCTCCTCTGCCTGCTTCTCATCTCCTTCCTCTTCCCCCCTAAGGACCCTAATCCCTCTCTCCCCACTGACTGTGACAGCCAAAATAAAGCCATAAAACCCTCGAAATAATTAGTAATTAAAAATAAAAAATGTTTTTCTCTTTCATTTCCAAGTCAGGTAGGGAGAGCAGCATAGGTGTCAAGGGTGCCGATTCCTGTGCCAGAAAGAGAACATTTTCTTTTCGATTCACGTCTTCTTTCACACGAAGATACATGTGCCCACGGTGAAGACGTATCAATCATGGACCGTGCATGCAGTTTCGAGAAGTCTTCCACTAGGTGTTTAGCATGAAATTTTTTAGCACAGTGCTGGAATGCGCAGATGTGTCAAACTGACACAGTCAGGAAGTGCTTTGGTCTCATCAGGTTAGTGAGTAATCTTTCTACAGTAGTGCTCTCTTATATCTAAAGCACACTTTCACACTGCGAATAAGTGCTTAGTTCACTTTTAAACTATGACGCAGGCACATTTTATGCCAATTTTATGAACTGAAATACCTAGCTGTCCGTTAGCATTCCCAATCATCTCAGTCACAGTTCCTTGTCTGGTTTAGGACTCCCTTGGAAATATAAATAGGCCAGTCGTTTTTTGGAAAATATTGTAATATTTAGGATTTATACAATTTATGCAGAATTTATGGTTCAAAAGGTTACAGTTAGTAAGGTTTTTAAATATCTATTGTGCTTGCCAAGGCTGCATTTATTTGTCTACAAGTTAAGCAAAAACACATGATCCTCAGAATTCATTCTGATATGATTTAGTGCATTAGTACTTTTATTATTATCAGTCTTATATATTTATTGTCTAAACCATGATACTTTTTTATGAATTTTAAAAATAGAATGTTCAAATAGGTGCCATTTATTTGAAATAAAAATGTATAAATGACATTTTTCACTTTAGATGATTTTAATTCTCTCTTGCTGAATAAAAGTATTAATTTCATCAAAAGAAATAAATAAATAAAATGAACTGACCCCAAAGAGACTTGCATTAAAGGTACACAAGTTCCTGCTTCGCCTGTGAAAAGAACCCATGACCTTGGTGTTGCTAGTCTCATGCTCTACTGTTTAAACTACAGTAAGACTGAGGAAATTCTATAAAAGTACATAGAGCACACAAATACCAGGGCAAAATAGTCTATTTTTAAATACACTGCATACTTTTCTTAGTAATCAATGATGTAACTATATTCACTTCAATTCATTGTCAATCTGCAAGATGTGCAGCAATGCATCCTGGGATTTCCTTCTTTGAAAAGGACAGAATTTAAGCAAAATGAGTATCACAGCAGGCAGCATAATTTTGGAACAGCCTTTGGGTCAGGATACTTTAAAATGCTGCCTCTGAAGGCGGCTGGCTAGGTTTTGGAACAGAACACATGCCTACTCATGACTATTGAGTATGAGGGATTACAAGCAAACGGCACTTATTGGCTCTCCTGTCTTATTATTCGCTTCCATTAAAATAGCTTGACATCATGGCCGGGGTTTCTTACGCAGAGGCTCTGGAGTCCCCCACCCCAATCAATCAGGTCTGTTAAACCCCATAAGAGGTTCTGCAAAACCAGATTATAGTGCCATGGTTTGGAATGCTATGTGCAGCAGCTTGTTTTCCTGCTGGAAGAGCACCATACATGTGCTATAATTGATTGGCATGCTGAAATTACAGGAGCCTTGCAAGGTTACGAACGGACCTGGCATGGGGCTGATACATTAAATGTGTCTGGCATAGCCAAGTAAAGCATCTGATTACAATTTCAAAGCACAGACCTGGCGCTGATTAAAATCAAGAGTCCAGATGTATAGTCTGAAGCCCCCTATGTGGCAACGCTAAACAGGCTAAAGCAGCGCCATGGGATGAAGCTAAGTTTATTACGGAGTTTAGCTCTATGAATGGGCCTTACTACATCAGCCAATCGTTCACGAGACTGAGTGAATGTGGGTGGAGCTACAGTCAGGCATTGATGTGCTGAGCTTCACAACAGACTCTCCAAAAAAAAAAAAAAAAAAAAAACAGGTTCCTGACGAAGAAAGCGTGTATTTTAAACGTGTATCTCGTGAAGGAGTTTCCCAACTGCTTTCTGCAGACTTCCAACAAGCCGCAAAAGCTGGCTCGGTAACCCCACCCCCTCTTCCTCGTTCCTCTCTTGGCCCCGGGGAGGGAAGGACGATTAATATCTGCCTACCTTGTTACCTAATTCATTATGGAATAGCAGTTAATTTGATTTGATATTATTTTAATAAAATTCAGTAATATATTAGATTGTTTCAGGCTATCAAAATAATTTTCCAATTATTACGGTTACTCAACCAAGTCTCTTTTTTTCCCTTTGCGAACGGCAGTTGGTCTGACTCTGAATATATTAGCTCCAACAACTCCATCCCGTCTGAGGGAAGAAAAACTATATATGCATGATTACACCAGAAATGTTATTACTGGTAATGTGATGCCCGCAGAACTAAGAAAATGGCCTACAGTTGGATGTGTGATTCACGCAACGTGGAGCCTTAAATGCTTTTGATTTCTGTCCTGTAGGGAGATGTAAAATATATGTACATTATTTATTATTTATGCGCAAAATAAAAATGTGTGCACACAAACAGAATTTCCTTTAGATACAACATATGCATCAATGAAAAAAAAAAACTAGAAGTCCTTTACCAACCTTAAAGACGCTTTGCTGTAGTGGACTAAAAGTTCCATCTCATGCGAACCTTCATATGAATCAGGATTTCAGATTTATTTTATTTTGTTGAATCTGTCCTTCTGAACAGTTCATCTAGTCCTTTGCAAAGCACATAGGAACTAGTGTTGTTACTAAATCTAAAACTACTAAAAATAATATTGATTTATTTACAAAAAATGCTTAAAATATATTTATTAGATGGATTTAAAATGGAAATTATGGAAAAATGTCTTGACTAATTGAAATTTAATTTAAATTTAAGGTTTACTAAAACTACTAAATTGAAATAAATGTAAAGAAATGAGACAAAAATGGAAACAAGAAATCCACTGTTTCGTTTTAGATAATGATTTTTTTAATTCAATTTCTCAAATGTAAGCGAATTCAATGCAGTTAAATGCATTTGTAATAAAAAACATTAATGTTGTTTCACTAGTAAATTAACTAAAAATCACTTTTTAAATTAATTTTTAGAAAATTACAGTTTTGAAGTAGATTCCACAACTTAATTTGAAAAATAAACTGATATTTTGATCGTTTAAATAAACAACGTTCAGAGAATATAAATGCTTTAGTAAATGTACTTGGCGTGAACTTTTATCTTCTCGAGCCACATAAAAATTCATGAAAGAGTTTTTGACCTCACCCAGACCACTCTCATGCCAAGATTTTGTCTTGGATCAGAAACACAGAACAATGCACAATAAAGTGACATCTAATTAACACTCTCTCATCGGTGAAGGATTGTTGGATTGCATTTATATAGAAATCATTCGCCAGACTGGGGACCAACATTCCCATAGTCCTCTGAGATCTGCGTACTAATCATCTAGGGAGGGTCACGATCTGCCTATCGGATGCTCTCGCCTCAAATTCTGACCGAAGGGCTCCCACAAAGCGATGCTCCCCTCTTCCCTAACATTCACACTGCCAATTCGGGAAGTCTCCTGCTGAAGTGAGGGACGCTTGGCAATGAAGTAACGCTTTTTAGATGCTTTTTGATCATTCTGCTTGGTGCAAAGTTAATGCATGTGTGCACAATTCGACTTTCCACCAAAACTTCACAGATTATTACTTTGCAAAAGAAGGTCACTCGGCAACTTTCTTTGTCATTATATATATATATATAAATATGACAGCATTTAATGACTTGGTGACTTAAATTAAAAAGTTACCAAAGTAATTTCGGGCATGTTTTTAATTTTTCACTTGGAAGCATCTTGTTAACTTTACATTTGAATACACCAAACAAACTGATGGGCCAATGGAAAATGAGTTTATGATAAAAAACATCTTCTGGAAAGAGCAAGAGGGCTTTTGAACACAAAACACTTTCAAAGGCCTAGTTTACATTTGACGTCTAAGTTGAAATTCCGCTATGATAAATGATGGAAACCAGTTTGCTTTCACAAAGACATGTCCAAATCAGGCCACAAATGCTTCATTGTAGTCACTAGCCATGTTTTTTGTTAAACTGCCTGGGTCAGTTATACATTTAAGCATGTGCTACATAAAAGTAGATTCAATACAGGCAAAGATTCATTGTGTTATATGTCAGTGATGAATCACTTCTGAATTATATATAAAAAGGGAGTGTTTCTTACTTGTTTATTTCAGAATTAAGTCCACAACTGGTTTGATGCCCGCTGTAACTGGGTATACTGCACTGTATGTGCTTTATTCTTAATTGGGGTCACAACAAATAGTGAGGGGAAAGAAAAACAAAAATGAAAAGTTTCGATATTCTTGAATGTATGTGGGTTTCATCCATCCTAACAAAATGTTATACCATTTAGACAGACAGACATAGATAGATAGATAGATAGATAGATAGATAGATAGATAGATAGATAGATAGATAGATAGATAGATAGATTTTTACTAACCTTGAGAAACTGTTATTTTAAATAATTCTTTTTTTTTAGGTAGACCTTACTTTTCTAGATATACCATCCAGACATTTTTTTGGATCTGTGAAAAAAAAAAAGACTTCTTATTCTTATTGTTATGCTTAAATTCATGAGGGAAAATATTAAAATCAAGATATGTTCTCTGAGGTCTTTGTTTTCAAGCAAAACCATCGTATTTTAAAGATGGAACGATCGTTTAAAAAAAAAATAAAAAAAATCACAAACACACATATTCTCTCACACATTTCTAACTCCGCACACTCATCTGCACACACAAACATGCACATACCCACACACCAGCACTCGAACGCACATGCACAATCAGTCACACGCACGCTTTTAATGGTAACAGTACACAAAGAAAAAAAATGTACAGTAACTATCTGAAAACATGACAAACCACCTTTGTCTACATCAGGTAACAATGCAGAGCCTTCTAAAACACAAAGCATTAGGAAAACCGTGTTTCTCGCTCCTAAGATTCAGCTGAAGTAGAAAATGAAAACTGGAGAATGACAAGCCATGATTTATACCTCCAGAAGCAAAGATAACAGAACAATAGCGGTGGCCCTCCAGTAAGTACACAAAGGGGATTGTTGAGGTTTTTTAAGCTTTAAGGCAGGTTGTCACGCTGAATTTTTCTGCTTAATATCGCACTTTCCATTCCAATGGTCAGCGCAGCTCGTTAAAACAGAAGACAAAAAGATATTTTATATCACTGATCTGCCATTCATTCATTCTTTCCTTCATTCACCTGTCATTAATGTTCCCTTATTTTATTCCTGGCTAAATAATCAAGACCCCGGTATCTCATTAGTTGTGTGCGCAGAATATCTTTTGATGCAGCCACTCACACTCCTGGTCAATATATCCTAGCTTCAACCGTCTTATTAAGTGGCGTTCCAAGAACAGAACAGGCCACCAAGGGCAGCTAGCTGTCTTTCCTGGTATTAAACCAATCCTCTAATGTTTTGCGAACTAGAATATGTCCGGCTTATTATTTAAATAGTCGCTCTTTTGATGCGTTTTTGTTTTTTGTATTTTTTTTTATTTCGAGCCACATTATTTTTGGAGACAACTGCATGCTGGAGGACACGACCCTCTCTGCCAACTCTTCCTCTTTAGCCTGATTCGAATAAAGAGCTTTGAATTAAGTGGACAGCCCCCCTTAGACTAACAGCAGTGTGCCTTTAAGAAAGCGACCATGCCAGAGAAAATAATTTTGATTGACGTTACAAGGAAATCTCCAGCCCGACTGATTTAATTGTGAATGCCAGGGGGCATCATCGGGGGCCAGGTAATAGCTCTTTTGCAGGGTGATTTTTTGATCTGGGCTTCTCCCCGTGGTAGCGTCCGCACGGGCTCGGAGGGCCAGAGGGCAGAAGAACAAAGGGAACTTTATGCCTGTGAATTCCACTTCCTTGCCTTTGAAAACAAAGCTTCTGGAATGGGCAGTTAAACTGTGGAAGTAGATTCCCAAGCTCATTTGATGTTAAGTCTTTAGTGTCAAGAGTGGCATATTCATTTATGAAAAGCGAGAGAAAGAGAAAAAGAGCGAGTGAAGGAGAAAGGGAGGCAGCTGCATCTTCTAACAAACAGGCTTGCTGTGTCTTGGACGGAAGAGGTGTGGATGGCTTTTCAAACGGGCCTGGAGGATTAGGGGATGAGAGCTTAATGAGAAACACATCGGGAGTCAGCTGACTGAGCTGTCAGACAGCGTACTGCGATGGGCTGGGGAGCGGGGCGAGAGACCCCGAACCTGCTCCTAGAGCTGACGCCGGCTGGCCGCCATTCGACCCGTCGGGTTGTGAGCTCAAATCTCGACACCAATCAACGCTGACCCTCGGATCCAACAGCTAGTCAATCAAATCCACAAAAGCCGTTTTACATAAACAAATGTGCATAGGAACATGTAGGGAAGCTATTTATCAACCAAATACAAGTGTTTCTTTGGTAAGGTTTGAGAATCATTAAGAGTCCATCCTCTACATGTCTACATGTGACCCTGGACAGCATAACTAGTCTTAAGTAGCACAGGGATATTTGTAGAAATAGCCGAAAATGCATTGTTAAAAAAAAAAAAAAAAAAAAAAGGGTTGATATTTCTTTTATGCCAAAAATCATTAGGATATTACGTAAAGATCATGTTCCATGAAGATATTTAGTAAATTTCCTTCCATAAATATATTAAAACTTGATTTTTGATTAGTAATATGCATTGCTAAAAACTTAATTTGGATCAATTTAAATTTTATATTTAGATTTTTTGCACACTAAAATTCCAGATATTCAAATGGAAGTAACCCAGGTCAAATATTGATCTATTCTAACAAACCCTACATCAATGGGAAGCTTATTTATTCATAAATTCTATTCTAAAAAATTTACTCTTATGACATATAACATATCATATTTTGGTCCCATCATATGGTTTAGGTTCATTTAATGGTCTGCAAGGAAACAATCACAATTACATTGACACACGATTTGAGATATCTGTAGCCTTATCTGGAGCAGGACTAATTAATTCATCCATACCATGAGCAAGTATGTGGCTATAGACATATGTCCTTCTTTATCAAACACTTTTGAAACATGCAGTATGAATTATTATTTATCACACAAAACCTTGCATTTCTGTAATATTGCTTATTATCACTTTCTTTCCAAGCCTGAACTATTCAAAAGTTTATGACGCCACTGTATTCAATTTGATTTTTTAATTATATTTACATAATATTCCACAAAAGTTTTGTGAAATATGAAAAAAAAAAAAAAAAATGTCCTTTGATTATAAATAAATGAAAACAGATGCTTTTAATAACATGCTAAACAGATACAGCAGAGACTGTAATTGAACTGGCTTTCATTTCATATATTCAGGCTCTAATTGTCGTGTTTTTAGTGTATGACAAGTTGCGAGACAATCCAAATGTATGCATATGATTTTACATTGGCAGTGTGTTGTGAAGTCTCATTATGAATAAATCACAGATTAATAAAGGGTAAAAGTGCATGACAAACAAGTCATCGCTTTCTAAATTTAAAGTTTAACACTATATCATACATTTTAAAAAACATATATTGGAATGTATTTTCTACTGCGCATGTTGAGATCTTATATTAAGAGATCATCTTCCCAGTTGCCAAATGTTTGTTTTGAAAGAAAGGGGTTTTTTTATTCTTCATCTCGTGTAAAATACTCAATTTCTCACTTCTAATGTCGCCAATACCTGTGTGTCCAATAATTTGAGGAGGAATTTGAGATTTGAATGCAGATTTATGCATTGACTTAAAAATGAGCTGCCAGATGCAGCACAGTTGTTTGCGCTGATCGTGATCTCACTGTATGTATCATGTTGTCCTACGGCAGTATTTGCCAGACACTTTTGCATAAAGGTTATTTCAGGAGGAATTTTGATTTTAAACAATGTCTGTAACATTTTTAACTACAAAATGATGAAAACAGAACACTGGAGGGAAGCAACCGAGAGAGTGTAAACAAACTTTCATTAAACAAAACTTTCCCCTGTCAAAACTTAACCAAAGGATTTTTTCGCAAGGGTTGTAAACTGAGAGTTTAATGTTTTGTTTGAAGTATTAAATCAGCATTCGTTGTAAAGCTGCATAATATTCTGAAAGCTTAAAGGGGAAAGGCCGTAAAATGGTTTTTCAAAAACAGGTATTACAAGTCAAACTGTCTATTATAATCACATGCAATACAATCGAGTCAAAATCAAGTAATGAATCAAAATAAAATGAACTGAATATTTATGAAGTTACGCTATCTGGATGTTGGATACAACTGGAAAAAAAAAGTTAATTCACTTACATTTCCACATACATTCTTATGTATTATTCTGCGGCTACTGAAGTGAATACTAATTAAAATGTACAATTTTAAATTTAGCAGTAATAATAATAATACGTAAAATATTAAATAAGCATTTTATGCTACTTTATATTTTCATTATATTCTGAAAAGTCAAATGTAAAAGGCTGTAAGGGGCTGTTAAAACACAGGTTTGGTTGGATTCTCAATCAAATGGTTCCAACACCAAAAACGATGTGGCAAATATAATAAAAATTAACAGACGACAATGGAAGGGTTAATGAAACGGAAAGCAGACAATATCCTACATCACACCTATAAAAACACTTTTCCTCCCCTTTTTTGTTCATGCAATTTCCGATCATTTTCGGGATTTCTACTTTACACGCACAAGTGTGTTAATTTGCCTAAACAGTTGGACACCCATCATCTCAATGTAATGATCGAAATCTCAAGTCGTACACTAAGGAGTGGATTTTGACGCCCATAATTACAATAACATTCCAATCACAAGCTATCTACTTAGCGATATTAGCAGGCCTGGTCTGATGGAGATATTATCCCCGGTTATCTCACGCTGTTATTTTTGGATAGCGTGGATCAAAGCTCCCATGCTGGCACACTGCGTAACCTGCCCAGCGAATTTGAAACGTGTGATTTTAGGCGATGATTATTTAACCAGGGCAGCATTGTTGATTTTATTATATAAGTCAATAATCTTCTCTATTCCCCAGATTTAGTTAATCTTCCTAATTACAAATTAGCATTCTCCACATACCAGTCCTAGATTTCCAAATTAACACCCCCGCTTCTAGGGGACGGTGAATCAGCCATGCTCTCTAATTCCTCCATGGACTGTCTGACGCACAGCAGATTTCTCTCTCCACCTCCTTCTTCTCCTTCTTCTTCTTCTGTCATTTTCCCCTCAATTGTCTGCTTCAGAGAGGAGGGTGGAGGGGGAAAGAAGGGAAAAAAAACAAGACTGCAGCATTGGCATCCCTTTTTTTCCCATCACACACACACACATACACTGCTGGATCAGTGTGTTTTGATCAGGAGCATTAATAACAATTAGGAATCTAAATGGTGAGGTGGGGCCTAACCGTTTCCCCCTGTCTCTCTTCATCAGGGAATATTGGCAGCGCTTGAGGATCGTTAGGTGGCGCTGCTTGGAATACGACAGAATATCTAGATGAGGCCTGTCAAAATGTTTTGGATGCAATGCGGTAAATGAATTCTGATAGCATGTTAATATGAAGCATTGTATCATTAGACTGCGGGATCGTCGGATTTGCTGTGCGGCTTATAATGAAGACAGAATAAGACTCTATCTGGCAGCGTAAATTATACTTTAGCAGGAAATCGGTTTTAGAGACTTCAAATGTTTTTAATTTATATCGTTTGTGCATTATTTAAAAGTTTTCAGGGCTGTCGAGCGAGGTCGTGATTAGACGGGCGAACATAAATAAGTAACCAAATAATAAATAACGACACAAACATACTAAAATTAAAAAAATTAATTATGTTACAACAGAAACGATCGGAAAACTCTTGCACATGTTGTTGCACATTATCAAACATCAAGCATTAGCCAGCCGTGTTTACAATGCAGCAGACATTCCTCCAGTGGCCAAAATGTTTGATTTCCCCCAGAACCGATGGTCAAAACATTGAACTTTTCCGTCGCTATCCGAGCCGTCTTTGAGGGTTTAAATCCCCGCTCTTCCAGCATGAAAGCGAGAGATGAAAACACACTCTCAAAGTCCCACGTCAAATACAAAGTTAAGGGCAACAAGGGTGGAAATAAACAGATTTGAAAAAGCAATCAACATTTCCCTAAAGCTCAGGAGCTGATTTGCATCCGATTCCGAGATCATGTTTTATTTATCAGTAATCGCAACCAATCAGGAGAGAAATTAATCAATGAAAGCGTTAGCAGGAGTGATATCCGGCCATCTGGGGGTCACACTTATCTCGCCTTCAGCCCGACACGCCGCCTCACTCCCGGGCACCAGCTCCTGCCCTGATCCGCCCCCACCCGCTTTCCACTGGGCTTGTCACGGGCTCATATTTAGGTGACTGATTTTTTTTTTTCTCCAATGAGCTCTAAGGAACTCCATATGGCCAGGATCAAAGGTGTTGCTGGGTGCATGGTTCTGCTTTATTGCCAGCCGCTGCTGTTAATTAGAAAACAAGATCAGAGGCAGTATTAAAATCCAATTAAATTGATATGAACAGATTGCCAAGTGATGTTCGCTAATGTATAATTGAGCACCATGCAAATTTCAGTGGCTGCCTTTTGTTTTCGCATGTCTCTTCGTCTATCTCTCTCGCACAGAATGAGCAATGGAGCTTGAAAGTTTTTTTTTTTTTTTTTGGCTTCTGCTAAAGATAAACAAGTTAATGCTATGAGATGGGGGCACTGCTTTCATCAGTTAAGCTAAAGCGATATTTTCCCTGGTGCTACGGGGCTGCTGGCTAAGGGGCAGAGGGGCAAGGAGAGAGAGAGCCGACCCCACAGGGATAGAGATTTGAGAACGCCTGTTTGAACATGCCCACAGGACAGGCTGGAGTAGATCAGGGACTTAAAGTGAATCATAAGAAAAGCCGGCGGCATATCTGTATCCGTTTTTATCATCAAGTGAGGTGCCATTTACCTGCGTTAATAATTACACCAAGACCAACATCAGGTGGATTCGGATCAATCTCGAAGTGATCTGACCGGTAGTGTCACATTCGGGTCTTGATGGCAATACTTTGATTTTACAATAAACTTAATTGCCACCCCACAGAGACTGCAAGACCTAAAGATAAAAAGTCTCTTATCTTCGATCATCTATAATATTTCGAAACCACTGTGAGCCCAACCTAGTATGACACCATTTCCTGAGTGAAGGAACAAAATAGGCTATAAAAACTGCTAAATTGTAAGCAATAACAGTAATAGATTAATCTGCTCAACAAATACAGAAGTATTCACATGTGTTTGGGTTTATATGGGTTGTTTAATCAATGTGGGTCAACAAAGTCTGCAAAATAATGTGTCGAACATTCATCATAAATACTGACAAATCTATCATTCAATATATTGAATGAATGATTAACAATAAAAGATGGTTTCTATCTGCTTTTCAGCTTTTTCTATTGATTTGCCACCACAGTCAGGCAGAATATCTTACAAAATAACCAACTATTTAACTTTCAGTATGTGCTGTATATCATATCAAATATCTCATAGCCATTATTCCATTATTTAATTTCATGAATTACTAGTAATAGATTCTACTTAAAATAAAAATACTAAATCTAAAAACCTAAAGGTAAAACATACTCAGCAATCTCTTCTCTCTCTGTATTTCCTCTATGGACTCTCTGTAAGCAAAAGTAGCAACATTTCCCCTAAAAATATATATAAGTATAATAAATGTACTTTAGAGTAGTTCACTTACAATAAGTTTATTTTAGACTGCAGTAATTAATATAATCGTATTGCATGTGTTGCCTTTGGCTTGCTCACGGGGGGCATGAAGCTTCTTTGAGACAATGTATCAAGAAGCTTTGCGAGAAGCGCGAAACAAACTATATGAGAACTGTATGATTTTGCAATGTCATTAGCGTTACACTTGCGTGTGACTGGCAGCATTTTTTTGAGAAGGGGTGAAAATCATTTTGCATTGGGAAATCTTACAAGGTTGATTTTGTCGCTAAAAACCTTACAAGAAGGTTTTTTGTCGTTAAAACTTGATGTGTGAACCAACTAAAGTGTGTTCCCAAACAAAAGGAGACGTTGTTAAGTCTGAAAATGGGATCGCATGACACATTGTTTCTCACATGTTTTTACACCTTCAATGACAATGTGTTGTCCTCCTGTTCGTGACACATCCTGATCGCGTGCGTTTGTACGTGCTAGCGTGCTTTTATACATAGATCATGTATACATGCATACATTAGTATATGGCTTCATTTATATGCTAATTCACAACGAAAACACACAGCAAGACAAACACTACCGCAATCCTGACAAACAACACAATTTTCAGTGCTTGTGCCTAATCAATAGACATCCTACATCAACACGGTGGTGACAAAACTGTGACGGAGAGGCACTAATAAGGAGCATTGTTCGTCCGTGAATGACTGCACTGCCTGGAAACGTACTCTTCAGCGAGCCGGGCTACCGATGCTCCGAGGCCCCGAATCTGACAGGGGGTACCGGGAGCGCGGAGTGGCTGCAGCTGTTGGTCTTTGTGTACGTGTCCCTCCGCCCCCGACATCAGCTGAAAGGTCCTTGCAGTCAAGTGAATAGCAGGCGAAAAAAATTCCTTCATTCCCACAAAATAGCACGCTAATGTCAGGAAATAAAACTCGAGTATCGGAAATTGCGCCAAAAGCTTCACCGTAAATTGCAGATAAAGGGAAATATGCTTTTTTTTATGAATAGCAATAAAAAACCTCAATAATTTGCAATAAAAGGAATATGTGAAATATGTAAAGGCATTGGTGTGGCACAGGAGCTCGGAGACAGGGGTGGCTTTCGGGGTTTTTTTGTTTTTTTTTTAGTTCGGCATTGAGAAAGTCGTCGAGAGCAGGGGTTCTGATTGAGGAATCAGTGCTATTCACGTGAGGTTTAAATAAACTAAATCTGGCCCAGGAACTGTCTGTAATAAATGAAAAACATGATTGAAGAAACTGAATTTATTCGTCTCTTCAGATTGTCCAAGGTACGAGCTCTAATCAGACAGATTGTTAAGACTTTTGTTTTTTAAAAACCAGGTATAACCATTTCTAAAGCATAGTTTGGGGAATAGCTCACACAGAAAATTTTCATTTGGCCATTATTTGCCAAACTTACCTTGTTGAGAAATGTAAAAGGAGAATTTCGGGAAGAATATTTATGTAACAATTGTGGCCACATCTCCACACAAAAACACCATAAAAGTAGTCCATGATTTGTGCATTATATTCCAAGTCCTCTAAAGCTGTACAATGTCTTTGTGTATCAAACTCATTAAAATAAATTAAATATGGTGGCTACAAATGTCCTACAAATGAAGTATTTTTGTGATCAAACTTTAATAACAACCAAAATTGGTCTGAAACAGTCAATCTTGCACAAAAATAACATTTTGGCTTTAGAAGATGTAAAATACACCACCAGAAATCATATAGAACACTTTTATGGTGTTATGGTGATCTTTGGAGCTTGACAAACAGAAATGTTTCATTTAATATTCCCATTTAAAAATGACAGTTATCTTTAGTGATCTTTGGAGCTTGACAAAAAAAAAATGTTATTGAAAATTCTTAATTTAAAATTTCAATTATAGTCAGTAAAAAACAAACAAACGTGCAAAATATAAACGTGCATCTTTGTATTTAAAGTAAGGAGCCTAATCACCAACAAAAGGATGTAGTCAATGAAATCTCCGTGTTTGTGAGATGTCACAGTACATCACCGAAACCCCTTCCAAACCTCTCTGCCTCCGACTCAGCGTGCATTTCACACGCCTTAATGTATGACTGTAACATAACTGTCCGGCCATTACCACTAAATTATGCACTGGAAAATTCTCTCTTTATTAAAGTCATATTTCGCAGTGGCAGATGGTTCCACGCTGAGCTGAAGCAAGGAGCATAATTAAACGCGACACTTTCCCCTGATCCAGTTTCCAGAGCGGGCCTGGGCGGTGGGGCGTTCGCTGTGGAGCCGTGCATTGAGTCTAGTACCCAGATCTGCCACCTCTGTCACTGACTGTTAACATCCGGAAAGCCACATATATATGTGTGTGTGCTCAGTTGTTAGAATATAAATGCATATGCAAGTATTTAAACCTTTTTATCTATCTATCTATCTATCTATCTATCTATCTATCTATCTATCTATCTATCTATCTATCCATCTATCTGTCTGTGCATTTGTAAAATAAACAAACAATACATATGACCAAATATTTTACCCACTACAGTCGTATTTTAAATTGTTTACATTTGCATGATACTTTATTATATTCCAATCATGGCGAAAAAAAAATTACGCTATGTATTATATGGTCTCCCAGGGCTTTGTCTGACCACAGACTTTCAGAAATCACATTGAATCATTCAGTTGTAAACAGCACTTGGGTATTTGACTATATTTGAAAGCTATGACCCTTTTACCTTGAGTCATATAAGGCTGTTTTGGTCTTTGTGAATGTTTAAAGGCTGTCTTTGCACAATCTAAAAGAGATCATTTAGGAGTGTGTTTACAATAAAAACACACCTCCTTCAGCAGTAAATTAGAGGTATTTATGCAGCTTTCTAAAATAATTGCTTCTAAATAATGTCAAGCGGCTCCCTGGATTAAATTTCCCACCAGAGGAAAGAACTTCCATAGACGCAACACTTTGAATAATTTGTTTTGATCTGTTAATACATATCAATGCTACCAGCTTAATGAGCTACTGTTACAGCATGTACAGGAAGCTGATTAACACCACAGCGGTTAAATTGTCTGCACTTCCTTAAAACACGACAAGACTATATATATATATATCAGGTGTTATTCTTAAAAAGTATATGTTTCTCACAGGGCACCTAACATATTTAAATGCAGGACCACTACAACAAAATGCATGCACAACATTGACTTCACAACCTTAAATCAAACAGTAGGAAATATCGAACTTGACCAAAGTGATCAAAATTTTTTAATTCAGAGCATAATTCACATAGCAACAACACCTTTTTGTCTCAAATTAGACCTTGTTTGAATTGGTTTGATAAAATGAGCACTTAAAACTGAATCTAGAAAATACAAAAAAAGGAACTCTATATGTCCAAAGCCAGCCTTGCTATTATATAATATGAAAAATGTTAGCACGCAATTGCTAATGCATTTTATGCAGAAGTAAATGAAGGAAGGAAGGAAGGAAGTGCAAAGGGAAGAAAAGGAGTGTAGAAGCAAGGAACTGGGATGAAGGAAGACTGCGTAATGCTACTGTGCAACATTAATAATTGTGTTTTTGTGACCTGATATCCAACTACCACAATGTGACGCCACTTTAGCAGCTTGAATTTTCCAGGTGGGAGCCCTTTTTTCCCCCAGTTCATATTTTTCTACTATAATGACACCCCAAAAATCACACCTCTATACAGAGCTGAACATTTTGTGTTATTTTGTGCTCATTTTGTGTTTTTACATACTGAGTGAGACACTTGCCTCTTAAATACAGCTACCGGCAGGCAGAGATGAGAAGAAAATAGAAAAAGATAAAGAACTCTCAGACAGAGGATATGACACCTAATTGGCCCAGATATCACAGCATGAAATATTCATGATGTGATATAAAAAAGGAGGACTTTTAAAGAGAATATGGTTTGTAATGATGAGGTTACAGTATTTTATCTGGCCTTTGACTGCTGAGAGCTCCACTGACACAGTTACTAAGAGCACACGGTGCTACTGCCTCCCACCAGATCCACGTGTGTGTGTGTGTGTGTGTGTGTGTGTGTGTGTGTGTGAGATGCCTGCATTAAACTCCTGTCAGCACTGAACATAACCCACGACAGGTGAAATAGGGCTGATTAGTATATTAACATCATCTATTGCTTCTCATAATATGAGTCATAGTACAAGAAAATAAAAAAAAAGCTTTGTTGAAGAGGTTATTACAGGTGAGAGGATGCAAGATACGCCCACAGTTTAAAATGACTTCAGCAAGTGACGTTTTAGCAGAAGATGAGACTGGTAACTTATAACCCTTTCTTATCCACTGAGATTTAAAGAATGAATTAGAAAACTTGGAACCTAACCAGCTGAATTTAAGTTTTGCTTTTGAAATCTGAACTCCTGGTAGTGTTATTTTTTGAAATGCATTTTTTTTTCAGAACACTTTGAACAGAACTTTTAATTAATTTAAAAAAATAACAGAATTAATTTAATTATATGGCAATTAATTAATCACAATGAACTGCATCTAAATAAGATAATTTAATTATCTTTAATTATTGTGACAGACAAAATATTACTTAGAAAGCTTTTCCAAATATATTTGCATTAATGTTATAATAATATTGGTAGTATTATTATACACACACAATAACACACACACACACACACACACACACACACACACATATTCATATATTCATATATACAGACATAGACAGACTATCAGATATAGACAGGCTATCCCAATAACTGCATCTAAATATTGTGATAGAAAAATATTACTTAGAAAGCTTTTAGATATATATACATATATATTAATCTTATATTATTATTATTATATTATTTACACATTATATATGCAATATATATAAAAGACTTAAGTTAATCCAATAAGTGCATCTCTAAATGATTACTAAAGATGATTAATAATATTTCACATTACAAAAACGACTTTATATGAAAAAATATACATAGAAAACATAAATAACTAAATAAAAAGTAATATAAATAACTTAATAAATTGTAGAATATATATGTATATATTAACCCTGAAAAGGTACTTCAAGTTTAATCTTTTACTGTACATGATAATTTTGCACAGATAGAAAATAATGACATTCTCTTATTTATTTAATTTAATATATTAAATTGACTGTGATTATAAGATTTTAAAATAATAATAACCTACAGTACCAACACATTCATTTGGTCACTATGTCTCTCTCACAGCAGTAAGTATCTCTCATCCTTTTTCCAATGCTCCTCTCAGGGTTTTCTTGGAAAGGTGCACAGGTGAAGTATGTGAAAGTATAGATTCTACAAGTATGGCTAGAGTGGCCTCTTACTGCCCTTCACTCAGAAACACAGAGAAACTCACACACACACGGAACATTAACAGACATCTCAGGAAGCCAATGAGCCAATGCCAGTGCCAGGGATCCGTGCGGATGCCAGACTGCCCCCTGCTGTAGTAATCTGGAAGAATTACATCAAGAGGAGTGAAAAGAGTGTGTGAAAGTGTGTGTAGCGTTTGTGTGAGTGAGAGAGAGACAAAGAGACAGGCAAAGAGACAAAGCGAGAAAGCGGGAGAGAGAGCGAACGATTTTTATAAGGATATAAAACTCATATAGGGCTTGTCACTTGTGTGTGGCGCTCTCTCTGGGTTCTGCATCACAATGAATGACATCACGCTCACACAAAAAGGATCTGGCGATGGGCGCATTAGAGTCCTTTGTGAGTGCAGACCTTGGCACATTTCACCTTAATGAGTGGCTTCCAGCTCCGCTCCACTCAATAGTCTTCTCGGTTTTTTTTTCTAATGGATTGCTTTTATGATTTGCCTGAAACTGTTGGCTCGTGCCTCACGCTCTCTGTGTTACCGGCTTGGCCTTGGTCAGCCTCAAAAACGCGTGAGACCAACATTCTCCCCAGTCGTGCCACAGAAAAGAAAGGCGGGGAGGGGAGGGGAAAAAAAAAAAGAGGTATTGAAATAAGAGAATAAAATGGAAAACCAAAATGGTTTTGGTGCTTTGTTTTATCTGCGAGTAATTAAATCCATTTTCCTCTTTCCTTTCTTCCATTTTTCTGTAAAACCAACACTTGTAAAATTTGGCCACATAATTGTCTGCATGGTAGACGCAACTGCAGCCAAACTATACCCATAGGACTTTGAGCTGCTGACATCCAAACCATTTTGTAATGGAATGTTTCGGAATGAGCTCTGAGCCGGGTACGGCGATGCTAACAAAGAATGCATATCTGAGAGCATGTCCCAGCCTTGTAATCTTTCCCGAACCACGCAGTGTCCATTCCATTACACCCAAATAATCTTAAAGCTTAGAATATGACACCGCACATAAATTTAGTACAGAATTCTGACATTAATTGCATTATAATTGAAGAACAACCCAACCTCCTCATTATATATATATATATATATATATATATATATATATATATATATATATATATATATATATATATATATAAAGAGAGAGAAAGAGAGAGAGAGAGAGAGAGAGCTAACCATTTCAAAAAAGTAGGGTTAAAAAAAAAAAAATTTAGCATGCACTGTATTGTAATTCCCAGTTTATTTATTCAAATATCCACGATTTCTGCTGTAGGAGTCACAAGGGCCATTAACGGCCACTGTGAGAACAGGGCAGTCTGGGAAACGCAGCCCTGACTGAGTTGCTATCCGGACAGCCCCACCATTTCTACCTGACACTGATTTCTTCATCTGACAGTAATTTCAACCCTTACAGTTAATGAATAATGGAGTGAATGTGCTTAAATTCTGAAGACAGAAGTCAGTTTAACATAACCACTGCCATCAGCGCTGACATTAATTGCTCCCTAATTCTGGCAGTCGTGGCTCGGAGAGGCCTGGAGGAGAGAGTAAGTGCATGAGTGGAGAATGGATATAAGCCCCTGACATGTAGGGAGAGTGACAGTGAGGACCAGTAACTTGCAGGGCTAGGAAAAGCCCTACGAGGCCAGTGGAGGGACCCTGTCTGGCACGCCAGCTACGGAAAAGTGGGCGGAATTGCTGTTGACCTCTATACTTGGAAATTAAAAGTGAGGTCATTTTTCTTTTCCATAAGTGCTCTTTAGCGATGCAGAGGTGTGGTGGCTCTGGTACATTCAGAACATCGAGAGCCATCAGGTGAACTGGACAGGTGGGAGAACTGGAATGATGACTAATAACACTGACATCTTGAACATTTAAAGACCAAGGCGGCATTTCTTGTGAAGTGCAGTTTGCCTTTTAAGTGTGGATGCAAAGACATATAAAGATTTGCCTCTTAAAAAAAAGAAAAGAAAAACATCTAAAAAAGCTTAGGTTAACATCATTGACATATGAATTGGTACTGTACACATACTACCATTTCAAAATGCTGGGGTCAGTGTTTCTTTTTGGTTTGAATGAAATTGTTTTATTTTATTCAGCAAGGATTCATTCAAAAAATGATGGTAAAGTATTTGCAAAAGACTTCTATTTCAAATAAATGGTGTTCTTTTAAATGTTCTATTAATTAAAGAAACCTGAAATAATGCATCATGGCACAAAAAAAAAAATTATAATAACAATAATAAAAAAATAATCAGCACAACTGTTAATTAAAGAAACCTGAAATAATGCATCATGGCACAAAAAAAAATTATAATAACAATAATAAAAAAATAATCAGCACAACTGTTTTTAACTGTTTTTATACTGATAAGAAATGTTTTTTGGGCCCCAAATCGGCATATTAGATTTTTTTTTTATAAAGATCATGTAACATTGTTATTGGAATAATGGCTGCTGGAAAGAAAATTGGTTTTGCTGTCAGATGAACAAATTCCATTTTAAGACATCAGTTGTTATTGTATATATATATATATATATATATATATATATATATATATATATATATATATATATATATATATATATATATATATGTATGCATGTTCATACTTAATGAATTAATGGATGAACAAAGTCATCAGGTAATACAGCATGTGCCACTAACTGACTTACAAGCAAGTCTTGTAGGAGAAACACTGTGCCTTATGAAGTATTCAGTGCCCTCAAATGTAAATGAGGTAGCCGTCGCTTTTGTCCTCTTCGTTGATACAAGGGAAAAGAGCAGCCACCGTGGCCCCCTTCTTTCGTCTCCACCACACAAGAGGTGGCGGGTGACATTGGCTTCCTGTCTAATTACTGGAGAGCACTATGTCTGGCCGAAAGGACAGTCTTGTGCCATTATGCACGTCCTACTCCAGGCCACTTCTCACACTCTTTCTTCCGTTTCATTCCCCCTCCCAAGGCTTTCCACTGTCAACTCCTGCTATTTGCTGCTCCTTTACCCGGCCATTAAGACTGGCCCCTGTCCAGGCCAGATCTTCAGAGAAAGGTCTCTGACATGGCCATATGCAACCCAGCCAGTAGCTAGAGGGCTGACAAGAGAGAACTCTCTTGCATTTAATGACCCATCGCCATGGCCGGCCTCCTCAAACGTCATTGGCCTTTAATGACTGCACAGGGCATACTCAAGTCAAAGTCAAAGGCGACTTTTTTTTTTTAAGAAGAGACAGACTTTTACCGTAAAAACTGTGTATCTTTTCATTGGGCATTTTCACATATGCTACATTTGCACTCCATGTGGCAGGGCAATTATGCATAATTACACTGAAGGGCCGAAGAGACTGAGAGATAACCTTAGAGATATTGAACCCCCCCAGCCTCCGGCAATGGGCAGCCCTATTGTTTCTCAGCCTGGACTGAGGTAGTATGGTGCTGGTGGGATGTAGTATTCATTGTCATGACAGCGGGGTTGGAGAAGTTCAAGGTGTTCGTAGAACGAAGGGTTCACATTGGCCCAGAAGCTTCCAATCTGGTGATCCGGGGCCCTTTTGACCTGATCATCTGGTCCTGGCTGTCCAAGCACGTTCACGCTCTGTTTCCTGATACGGCGAGACAAAGGGGCCAAGATACAATCTGACTGCTAGTGCGTGCTGAGCAAGCCCAAGTGATTATCAAGCTCCCAGAGCACCGCAAACACCCCATTTACACCTGGTATCAAGATCCGTTTCGGGTGATCTGATCGCAAGTGGACAGTGCCAAATACAGACCTCAATGGGGTCCAAAATGTTTGTGATCAGATCTTTATTAATCACTTGTGACTGAATCACTAGAGATGGAGCATAAAGGTTTAACTTAAAAAAAAAAATGTAGGAAGGACTTTGGCAAGTTTTTAAGTACACATGGCATTCAAGTTTTCAGCCTCTGCCAGCTCAACGAGTGAGTACATGAACCAAACACAAACACATATTGTCCTATGAACAAACAGCAAAGGTCTAAAGGTCCTCAAAGCAATTAAAATAAAAGTTTGGTTTAACTTGAAGAAACTGTGACAGAAAAAATATTTATCAGAATTTATTTAGCAGAAAAACAGAATTAAACCTTTAAAAAATTGCTGTTTATTATTGTAAGATGCATGTTTTAAATTAGTTAGACATGCTTTTTGATTAATGGAATGTATGAACATTAAAATGGAAAAAAAAATGGAATCCAGAAAAAATTAAAGGAGGAAAAATAAATGAATACTTTTATTCCACAATGGCGCATTCAGCTGAAAGTAAAGACCTTTATAATGTTTTCTATATATAATAAATTCTTTTGCAGAATATTCTGTACTATCAGGAATACCTGAAAACAAAACTGCTTTACAATTTTCACAACAAATTGAGCAAATGAACTGTTTTCAACACTGTAATAAAAAGAAATGTTTCTTGAGCACCAAATAAGCATGTTAATGAATAATTTCTAAAGGATTGTGTGTCACTAATGAGGCTGAAAATCAGCTTTCCTATCATAGAGATGAACACATTTCATAATATATTAAAACAAATAATATTTTAAATTGTAATAACTAGTGCTGTAGAACAATAGTGATTAATCACATCCGAAATAAGTTTTTGTTTACATAATGTGTGTGTGTGTGCTGTGTATAATTAATGTGTATATTTATTATATGACATGTTAGACACACAATGCATACAAAAAATATTTACATGTATCTATATATTATATATCTTTTATTCATGTTATATATATATATATATACACACACACACACATACATATACGCAGGTGTGAGTATTTATATATACACATAATAAATATACAAATTACAAAAACATTTATTATGGATGTGATTAATCCAAATTAATAATTTGACAGCAATAATAATAACAGCTTCTTAGTTATTAAGAATAATAACTTCTTTCAAAAACATAAAAAAAAAATAAACACTGCACAAAAACATTAAAACAGTCATTCAGTTTCTTCTATTTATTCCAGAAATGTAGATTTTTGCTCCAATTGTTATTTTAAAAACTTTGGACAAATACAGTTACATTTCTTCAAAATATCTTTTATGTCCCTCAAAAAGATCAAACAGATTTGGAACAACATGAAGGTGAGTAAATGATAACAGAAGTAAAATATTTCTGTGAACGTTTTCTTCAACACCAAGTGTAAACAGAGCAAAAATTAAGGTACTTCTCCTGCTACACTCAATGCTTAAGGCAACCAGACAGAGTGTGAAATGAAACATGGCCATATTACAATACCTCTCCTTAGCGTAACCTGTCAAACATTAAGCATTGCTCAGCCACCAGAGTAAAAGTAAGACACGTGTATGTGGGAATATTTCATATTCAGAAAGAGTAGCATAGTGGCGGGGTCATATTAAAGGGCTAAGCTTTTGCTTTCCGCCCAGTCTTCAGGGCTTCCCGCCCAAAGCCGAGCGAACAGCCTAGTGCCCGGGTAGGACAAACAGTACGGCTTCAAGGTGGCACTGTGTAGTCTGAATCAGCGCTCTCCTCACGCCCCGCTGGTCCCCAGGGCATCCGCGCCAAGGCTGCTTTCATTTGCACCCACCACCACACAAAAAAAAAAAAAAAAAAAAAAACGATGCAGGGATTTGAATAATTCTGCATCGTAGTCACACAACAAAGGTAGGCAGGCGAAAGGGAAAAAAAACTATGGAAGCTGAAATTTCGCAGGCTTCTCCTCTTTGCTATGCTAAGGCTTAGCGCACAAGCAGCGGGCAACATTTCAGGTGCAGCAGAGAAAGGCTGATAAAAGCAAGCGTGGGATTACACTTCATGACCAAAGACATTCATCTCTCCTTTTTCTTCATTTCTCCTTTCCTTTTTTCCCTCCTTTTGTTCAAACGGCATCCTCGGCTTTTCCCTGTCAGCTCATCAGGGTAAAGCCACTCAAGCAGAATGCCTCAGCGCTGCTTGTATAATTAGCTGGACATCTCTTTCACCTTGCTGCACTGATAGTGGAGTGTGAGGCTTATGTCCCCTGAGGCATGTACAATCCCCTCCACCCCCACCCACGTCCCCGTCAGGCCAACCAAAAGTCTTCCTCCACACGCACTCTACTGTACTGTCCCTTAAGCCTGATGCACATTGTGCCACGATTTAAAAAGTCAATCTGAATATCACAAACTATTTTTTTGCATCGTTTTTCTGTTAAAATCGTGCATGTGACAACCAATAGATCTCGGCCTCTGAAAAATTGTAAAAGTGTCCGAAATCTTTGTCAACATTCCTGCAGTATGACTGCAAAAGTAGCACAGTAATTGATGCCGTCTCTGTGAGAGAAGCTCTAAATATAGATACTAGCGTATATGTAATATACATTTCTTCATATCATGACTGATAACAGTTATGGATGCACAGATATCAAAATTATGGCCAATATTGATAAGCTAATGTTCAGGCTAATCACCCATTAATTGATAATATTTGATAAAAATCAAGTTTTAAACACTACAAGTAAAAAAAGAAAAATGTCGCTAGATGTAAAATTTAACAGATTTTTTTATGGTTAACATTAAACATTATTATCCCGTTAACTTCAACAGCCCTAAATTGTACAAAAACACATTGTTATACACGTTACTCTTACGCATTTTTCCAACCCCCTTTACAGAATATAATCGGCCCCGATCATTGGTCGATTGTTTAATGGTTTTATACCGATTATTTGGTAACACTATGTTTGCATTTCTAGTTGAAATTGTAAAATTGCAAGTGTGGCATGTACTTACCGCACAAATGAAAGTATTTTTAATAACAAATCTATATACACCTCACAAACAACTGACTAATTAACTTCTGGCGTGCCCAAACAGTAATCTACCGGTCTCTCTGCCCATCCACCTCACTTCTGTGCTCCAGGCGTACACCAGAGAAACAACGACACATTTGAAATAGAATAAATGACTCAATTATGAAGACAGAGCGCGGCAGTACTGCGATGTGGAGGCAGGAGTGGTGTGCGCGATCAGAGGCGTTAACTCAGCAGGGTGTTAATGCAAAATGGGCCAAACTCCTCAGCAGGGGCAGCAGCTGAATGACACCACCTAACTCTGCTGACGTCCCCGATCAGCCCGTGCTGTCCAGGCAGGAGGCCACTGACACCACAGGAGTCACACACAGCTGCCGTACCACCAGGACAGGTACTCAGATCCCTCACACCACATATTCTCTCTCTGACTCAGTGCCTCGCTGAACAGAGTGAACTGTGAACACAGCAAGTATAAAAATCATCAAAAATGATCTCATTCACCAAAAACAACAACTCTAGAAAGTTGAAAATGTAGTATAGTAGGTGACAAATACTGCAGATTTGAACTGCTGTTTTGGAGTCTTGCACAATAATTTCTCAGTTTATTTCCCGTCATCTGTCATTATGTGGCCGTTTACACTACATTTTCAGCCAAAAGCACAAAACTTTTTATTGTTTTGACTGTTTATTTATTTGATAACGCCATTTTGGTGACTAAAATGCTATCTTTTTTACAGTTTATGCTTCCCTACAGGTACTGTTTACTAACAAGGTACAGCGCCATACATAAAGTGCATTTTTGTGGATATGTGTAAACATAAATCGTTTTGTAAATTTTTGTTTTTGTAAATTTTATAACGTGCAAGAGAAAATTGTTTTCCATTTTTGACTACATTGTTTTTAAATCATTTTTAAAATTGTTAAATAATGTTTTTTTATATACCGACATGCAATCAAAATGTATACACAACTGATAAAGGTAAATTAAAATCTGGAACAAATCCCTATATGACAAAAAGTTTAAGCCCTAGAAAAGTGTCAAAAAAAAAAAACCTCAGCCACAGTTTTCTGATTGTCTGCCGTTTGTTGCGTCATGAAGCATTTTCAATGTGGACAGCCAAATTGCTTGTCACTAGAATACGGTTACGTCATGCCTGCTTAAGACGTGATGTAAAACAATAAAATGTTCATGTTCGAATCCTAGTACGGTCTCTTGGTTAAGAAAATGATTAATGAGACCTAATGAGTGTGTGACTGGCGGAAGGTGATTCGGAGGAAAATAATATCAGCTCTTTGCCTCACAAACCTGATTTAAAATACTTCATCGTGCCACAGGATGCCATAACTTTCATCTAGAATGCAGTAATTATTCACTTAAAACTGCTTAATATTCGTCAATGAGGTTAAAAATAAGGTAAAAAAATAAGTTCATGTATTGAGTGCCATCTCAATAGCCTGAAGAGAAAACATACAGTATTGAAAAACAAAAACAAAGGCAAACACAGATTATGCAACGTATTCCTTTGGATGATCAAATAACCAATAAAAATAAATACATGCATGTTTAAACATGCATAAATGTATATTTATAGACTTTACTGGCTAGTCAGAAAACAAATGAATCTTTCAGTCTATGCGTGTCAATGTCATGGCCATCTATATGTTAGTGTACATCTAAATCCCTTTTAAGTAATTGACAATTTTTTTTTGTATTTTTTTTTTTTCTGGGTAAGTGAATAAAAATACTTCATGACTCACCCTGCACTACGCTGCTCTCTAGTTTAATAATGCCCTTGTAATAGCAACACAAGTTACTAAACAACAAAAAGTGACTAAGCAACAAAAAAAACTAAAATCTTTACAGAGCGCATTAGTTCCCACCCACTTTTTCAGTGGTGTTTGTATTTTTTTTCCCCTATAGGGATTCTAAAAACAAAAGGGCTTATAAGCTATGTACAAAGCCAATCAACTACGAAGTAAAACACATTACAAATTTTGTACCCAATTGATCGTGTTTAATCTTTTGACAGCACTAATAAATAAATAAATATATATATATATATATATATATATATATATATATATATATATATATATATATATATATATATATATATAGACTCATTAATTATATCTACAGAAATAGAAACAATACATTCATACTGGCTGTAAAAAAGGGACAAATCTTCAAAACGTCCAAACTTCCTGTTCAACAAGAAAAACATCAAGGCATTACAAAAAAGGCACATTGATATATTTTATCAAATCTATAATATTTGAGATTTGTTAGGATAAGTGGGGAAAAAAATAAGTTATTTGAATGGAACACTACCACTCAACAGTGTCAGAAGATACAGCGCACTTCACTCTCTCTGTCTCTTTCTTCAGTTTTTCCCCTTTCAGGGAGCTCTTTTTCCTCTGGAGGCAATCACTCACAGCCCCTCCTCTGTGTGGTTCTCCACTCGAGACCTGAGCAGCTTTTCAACTTCATCTTGTCAATACGGGGATAAGGAGTCCGCCTGAAAGTTCATTAATTCCTGAGTAACCTATGCTTCAGTTTTGCTAATACCCAGTTCTATTGATGTTTTCTTTCCCATAGAGTGGGCCAGGTTAACCCCTACACCCCACCCCAGCTTCCTGCCAGAAACAGCCCATTGTCAAGCCCCGCATCACGCCACAGAGATGTACAAGGGGCATAAATAGGGCATCATTATGGTAGGACCCAGTGCAAGGGAATGCTGGGATGGTTGCGTACCCAGACCCACCTGCCCTGGGAGACTCTCCGCTCAGCCCTCGCCTTACACAGCTTGGGGCCTGGGCAGGATGTATAGGCCCTGACCCCTGAGGTCATGTTCCGTGCGCAAATTCAAAAGCTTGACATCTGTTGCCTGGCTTTTTGATCGTGCAGAGAAAGAAAAGCTCAGACCGCTTGTCAGCTCAACACTTGTCCTACGTGAAATAATATCCCTGCAAGCCACCTAGGCCATAATTAAGGGGTTTTGTTGTTTATTTTCTTTTGTTTTGTTTTTGTTTAGACCAATGAAAAGAGAATTGAAAGTAGGATGGGTTGAGTTTTGCTGGGAAAGGGTCTGCTCTTTGTTTTACGGGACAATGGTGTCCATAGAGCTTATCCAGGGAGGGCTTCTGTCACGATGGCCTTAACCCTATAAAGCCTACTGTATCATATTTGATCTGTTAATTTCTAATGCTTCTAAAATATTAACATCCTTCAAAACTTTGCTGAAAAATGTTCTACACAATCCACTACAAGCCTTTACACTTTTTTGTTATTAAAAAGATTGCACTATACAATTGTCCTCCCATAAGTAAAATTACAAAAACTTGATCATAAAACTAAGCATTTAAACATCATCTTACTAAGACATGTTATTGTAATATATAGAGTGACAACTAATTAGTAAGTAGTCTGCTCCAAGATAACATCTCTATCAGAATCGTTTACCTTAGGGCTGTTTTACCTTTTTTGGGCAAAAAATTACACCAACTACGCAGTTAAAACGGTGTTGTTTTTTCTTTCTTTAGGTGTAATATTTATATTCTTACTTTATTACACTATGGGCCATAAAAGCCTGATGTGACATCTACTGTATATATGCATTTCAAACTAATTTCAAAGTTGTTTCTTAGACAAGACAACTTTGTTGCGAGTAAGAGACAGTCCACATAGACAGAGAGATAGATAAATAGATAGATCAGGCTTTAAGCATTTTCCTCAGTCCTGTGTTTGCCCTTTGCATTTTTAACAGGTCATAGTACTTTCAAATACATAACCGTATGAGTTTTACAAGACATCAAACTGTTTCAAACATTAAAATAGTTTGAAACTGTTAAAATGCATTTGAATGTCTTTTTACATTAAATGCCGCATATTCAGATGTTAAACAAATGAGTCGCTTTGAATACCACTGTTTCTCACATTTTCATTTAAAACCCACCAGAATGTGAGAAAGACAATATGTATGAAAATGAGTTTTGGATCCTAGCTACCTCTCTCTAAAAAAAATTGTCCTGTAACGCAGAGGAACTTTCCCAAATGATGAGAGGCTTATCCTGTTTTGGGCGCGATAGACGTGCATTGTGGCTTTTTGAAGGTCCCTGTTTTTTGATGCGGAGCTGTTTAATAGTTTCCTGGCACAGTTGGCATGGTTACCAGTGAAGAAAAGCAGCGACTTAAACCTTGTGACTGAATCTCCCTGAACCCGCGATAATCTTCGGCCAATCTCCGTATTAACACCCAACTTCTACTCGATCTGCCTTCATGCCCCCATCCCAGCCTCAGCACACGCCGCTTCCCAATGCCTCACAAAGGCTTTTGTATCTGGATAAATGGTGTAAAAACTGGCGCCCCTGGAATCATTTCCCACCAAAGCCCTTTTATTGCCAGACATGTGGCATTTGTCTTTTTAATTTAAAAAAGAAAATATCATGCAGTCTGTGTTGACTGCCGTGAACGTGCCGTGGTTGTTCGGCATGATGCGAATGATGAAAATATAGATGAGGGGTTTAGAGTTCTTCCACGGCCAGCTTACAGGCCCAGAAACGGTACGTAGGGCGAGTGCGCGAGCCAAAGCCTTTAACAACCCCTGCCATGATTAAAACACTATATTAAAATGACATGGGTGGTGGAAACGCATTCTTGCCCTCAGCTCCTGAACCAAAGTCTGCGTTATTTATTACCGTGGCCTGTATTGACCGGGTTACATTAGCCATTTTCATTTCTGTATGTATACGATGATTGCTTCAGCTTGACAGACAGTTTAAATGATCTCACTTTCAAAGTGCAACAGCTAAGTGTGTTTGGGCATATTCACGGTCACATTTAAAGAGAATGTGCGTGATTTATATCGTCTTCATATAAATCTGGTCATATTCAAAGTAGTTTGTAACTTGGCACTTACGTGCTCGGTCCTGATGCTCGCTGTCGTTTGGATCTTAAGTGGCGGGCGCGTGATAACTCGTAACCTGGACGACTCTCCATCAGTGGTGTCAAGACGAGATAAACAACATTTCCCTTGCGTATAATATAGTGTATTATTGCACACAGTGTCTGGAGATTGTGCTTCGCTTTCTTTATTTGGAGAACAACCCGACAAATGTTGCAGGCCTGAACAATATAATACCGGAAGCGATTTGCTAACATCACTACTGAATTTGCAGCGTGACCTGCGTAATCTGATTCGCCAACGAACGGCTCTTACTAGCTGTTTCCTATTTAATAATAAGAAAAAGATAATATGGATAAAATGGATTGACCTTTTAAGATTGACCTGTAGTGCCTTTATTCTTTGAAAGAGTTAATCAATTTAATTTGTTCTTTTTAGGGAAACATACAATGTAATCTGTTACTCCTCCTCAGTTGAAAAGTGTCCAAGCATCATTGTTAAAAAAAAAAAAAAAAGTTGCCTAGCAAAATTGCCTAAACATTTGCCCAGTGTATCATCAGCATTATGGGTCGGTTCTTTTTTCCCTAAACGATTCTGGTTCCTAAATGAAACATTCTAACCAGAAAATTATATTGAGTGTACGGACTGCTTGTTCAAATGAAAAGAGTGAGTTTTTTTGCAATGCTTTGTATTAATTATTCATTGAAACACCATAGACTATTATTTTAGTTGTTTTACTTTTCATCTATTGTTCAGGTCATTGGACTGCAATTTCTTTCTAAAAATGCAATACTTTTGTAAGAATTGTATTCAAATTCCTTCTGATTTGCTGATATGATCTGTTTTTTTAGACATTTGAAATGAGCTCGTGAGTTGGCAGGAGGGCAATATATGCAATATGAACCAGCTTTATCCAAATATTTCTTCATCAAAATAAATAAATAAATAAATTATTAATTGAGCCATTAAGAAACCAGAATCATTAAGAAGGATGGGAATTGGAACCGGAACTGTTAAATTTTATCTCTACTGTCAACAGTGTGCCCAGTGAGGGGTCCAAAAACTGCATCTGTGCACAGTACAAACGCATACGCACACTAACATAACAGGAAACTTCAGCAGTCAGAGCGAAAAACACCAGATAACAAGGACAAGTGGACTCCTGCCGTCAGCTCAGTTCCGAGACAATGCATGTCTGCTGCAAAGACATGTGTCTGTATTTCTTAACAAACAAGCGGACACCCAGAGGTGTGGGCAGGGTCTGATCAGCTGTCAGTCGACCCTTGAGAATGTCACAGAAATATACTTCAAGTATGCATTTCTATACTCAAGCCCTAGAAAAATGTGGTCACTTCTTTGACTTTTTGACTGTCATCTCTGTAAATATTCTTTTCTCTTTTCTTGTTGCTTTATTTTTATTTCTTTGGGGTTGGGGGGTAAAGTTCTTCATGAGAACGCCTTTCTTTCTCATCTTTGGCTTCACTTTGAATGTCACCGGTTTCTCAGGATTGACAGAATAATATGCACTCATCATTTTGCAGACGCAAAAAAGGAACTGTGAACACTGGGTACATTTTTGGGGGTATTTGCTTCTTTTTAATCAGCGGAGAAAGACTGACGTGTCCAATCATAATAACACATCAACTGCTAAATGGGCCTTTGCAATCACTGTCAGTTCCATTCCATTAGGGAGTCCTGTATGTACGGACATCAATCAGCTTTTTGTGGTGTTATTTATTCATAATTTTATAATTTAACTATTTATCTGTTTATTCATTCTAAACAATTGCATTCTGCTCTTTGACTATGCCCTTGCCTAATCAAACAATCCTGGAACAACAAATTGCTCGTGTGCAGGTTGTCTAATTTCACAACAACAGAGTTGTTTTTTTTTTGTTTTTTTATACAGTAAGTGCAGTTATTTTTATTTTTAAAAATTAGAAAATTTCAAAAATCTTCCTAAAAAGAAAAAAAAAAAGCTCTTCATATGGTTACAGCATTAAAGAAGTGGGATATATCGTCCGGTATAAAATGCATAGCTTCTAATTTTATGTTACTAATTTTATGTTACGCCAAAGAAAAGCCCCTTGATTGACTTGTAACCCCTGCATAGATTGTATACAAAGTAAATTATATGAAAAGATCAACTGTGGGAAATTATTATTATCTCAAATTAAGGAACCATGAAATTATTTGCCTTCATTTAAAACAGCATGCAATCCAATTTAAATGTTGCATACTTTAAATCCAGGCTGATTTCTTTTTCATCCTGCATAAAAGAACATCCAGTGGGTCACCTACGTACTGGCAAACAGATAAAGCCTGCATGAAATTGTAGCTAAACCATAACCCACTGACTATCCTGGAAGTTCATTAAAACTAGATTCTTAATATCCAAAAAAATCATGTCCTACTTACATACAGTTTCATATATTCTGCGGTATATTTAGAGAAGTTTGCAAGAATTTCAATGTATTTAAAATAAAAATAAATTCTGTGCAATGAAAATCAGTGGACACAGTGGTTGAAAAATATGAGATGAGTTGTTGCATTACAATATTTTTGTGTTCTCTCAAAAAATCTTCGCATTCACAGAAAAGCACATTCTCTCTTAAAACATTTGCATTTTCATTTGCAAAACGATTGCGTTCAGAGAAACTTTTTTTTTCACAAAAGAAATATATATTTTGAAATATATATATGAAATATAATTATCCTCACACTTCATGTTGTAAAGTCTCGCATGCAACTGTAAAGGTTTTTGGGGAGAATGCAAGAAAACGAATTATATTCATTCCTGTACCATCACTTTTTTCACCTCACATTAATTGTATTTCGTGTTCCACAGAAGGAAAAAAGTCATACGTGAAGTCTTATGCATGAACCACCTCTATAAGATAATTTGACAAAAATGTATCTATTTAGCAATCAATAACCTTCGTAATGCAAATGTCGACATTTGGATGAAAACGTCATCCATGGAGTATTTACCAGATCACAAAAATGTATCAAATGAGAAGCAGACACCGTGCCAGCATATGAAGTCCACACACACCACACCTCCTCACTCGATGACCTTGGCCTTGTGCCCAGCTGACTTGTGGAAGGGTCAAAACGCAGAAACCTGTCTAGCCGCTCAGGTCCATTAGTCCGATTGCTAGCCAGCGACTTGGCATGGCCAAGATCCCCTCTCTCCCTAACTCACCAGACAGGTTGTCAATTTATCACGGAGAGGTCACTGTTTCTCATCTCTTCAAAGTGTCATCTGATTCCTGAGCTCTGCAGTGTGGATTCGACGGGCTATTAAGCAAATTACTGGCTGGTCAGTTATTGCACTCTGTGCATTGCGCATCACATAACTCAAAGGGCCTGCTCATCTCCTTTTGACCCCCCGGGCCCACTCTGCATATCTTGCACTGCTAATTCATTGATTAAGTGCTTGTACGTAGCTGTTGTCGCTAAGGACAGCAGGCAGGAAGTGGGAAGGAAAAAAACAATGCACCGTTATCGGAATCGAAAGCAGCGGGAGGGTTTGTATAGGCATGCTGGCATAGCAGCTAGCACATGGGATCATTTCATATTTGTTTGTGTTTGTAAAACGTGAATAATATAGTTCGGTAAGTATCGCCGTGGCTATGCGTAGCTGAGAAAAAGAGCAGGAAGATTGGAGGTAATCAGATTAAGACCACATGCTGGCTATAGACAAAAAGCAGCGGTATAACACTCGTTTGTGCTTTTTTCCTCACCAAATGCAGAAGTAGAAGAAAAATAATGAGAATTCTGGTAGGTGTTATTGTTCCTAGTTTTACTGAAAAGTGGTTTTGGAAGCTGAGGAGATTAAAATGCAGCAGTAAACAGTGATATTTCTTTAGTTAGTGTCCAGTCATACTATGTCAGAGGTCAAGGCCTTTAAGACACATTTATGGCAGTAAACACAGAAATAAGTAGCATACTTGTGTATGTAATGAGAGCAATTGTGTGTAAACTACTTGAAATGCCTCTCTTTTTGTTTAATGCTAGTTAAGCCTCTATGCCTGTGCTAACACAGAGCTATACAGCAAAGGCTGTGTCATTTTTTGTGTGTGAACATGTGTGGGTGTGTGTACGTGCATGTTAATGTGTGTGGTGTGTCTAAACCCACAACAGTGTCTACTTTAATGCTGTTATCCAAACTAGGACAGAGGAGAGGGCATCTCTAAATGAGATTAACATTGCATATATTGCATAGGTACACAGAGGCCTTGATCATGATGGGAACGGAGCTTAAAGATTATCAGAACAAATACAAACCTACATCTACAGCAACAACATTTTTATGTTGGTGTTGCCAGGTTGATGTTGGACAGTAACACAGTCTTAAGTATTATCTCTCTGTCCTGAAAATTGCTTTTTTTCCAGTGGTATTTTAGTATCACTGAGAGATTAAGTTTTCATTAAAATTGCAAATCAGTTTTTATAGTAAAAAGTGTTATAGTAATATTATATATATATATATATATATACACATACATACACATATACATACATATATATATATATATATATATATATATATATATATATATATATATATATATATATATATATATATATATATTTTTCTTCTTTTAAGAGCTTTTTTTTCCAAGTTTGTATATAGAGTTTGTATTATATATTATATACTTAAATAGGAGTTACTATTATATGTTTTATTTTGAGTTGTTTTAGAACATCTAGTTAAACTAAACTAAAATGTGACATTTTAGAGAAAAAAAAATTGCAAAATTATTTATTTCAGCTAATGTTTATTTTATTTCATTTTTAATGTTTTGTTTCAGTTTTTAGTTAACCACAACAACTTGTCTTGTCTTATCTTTCTTCATATTTCATGGCCCTTTAACACTGTCTAGAATAAATACAGAACCATAAACATTAAATGTCAAGTTTTCTGAATGTAGATGCACATCTAATATTTTAAAGAATAAAGAATATGTTTATTTGTATTTATTAGCCCTATATGTGTAAATGATACGTAAACATGGTGTGGCTGATTGCAGTTCACTTTAAATGCTTCATACCAATTGTCTGCCCTGCAATTTGTATAAAAGTAATCCATCTCAACTTACATACCATTAGAAGTATGCAGTGAAAATAGTTTTGCAAAAAGAAAAGTGAGGTCTCACAATTCGTAAAGGTGTTGATTTCAGCCAATTATATGAGTCACATACGAGAGTTTCAGTTGGCCCCAAAGATACCCTTATCTTGTCATAATGATTACTGAAATAAGTTCCTTTTTCCTCTTTATTTTTGCAAATTACTAACCATCTTTTAAGAGGTCAACACTCCCTGCCTTGATTGACATACTTGAATGTATAATGAACTGCTCGGCTGTTTCCCACAAAAAGCCTCAGCTGGATCTCAGCCTCCAAATTCCAGCAAGCTGCCCTTGATGTGCATGAGACCGGGCTGACGCACCCCTATCTGCGCTAATCATTACCCGCCAAGGCCTCCTCTTTTTTAATAAACGAGATAATTGGCTATCATTGTCTGGCTGGCTCTGTTTGGTGAGTGGGAATGGAAATGGCAGTGACCAGATGCCTCGCTCCCGCTCTCAAAGCTCTTTAATTAGAGAGGGCCCAGCGAACCTGAGGACCACGCCACTACAAAAGCAGGGAAAAGGGCAATTAACGGCCGAGTGGTCCCCTCTCCGTCCATCTGTCAGAGCGCAGGTGAAAGGATGATGAAGGAGGTCTATCCTCACAGGCCCATATGGAGATCCTTATGGGCAAAGCCTCTCAATGCCTTTCCTTCAAGAAACATAGTATTGTTTTGTTTTCTTTTTTCCCATCCTTTTACACTGGCGTCAATATCTGCCTGGGAATGCAATGAGACAGCTGCGTGGTCAACAGACAGGCGGTCTACCTATCTTGTTAGATGGTGTACATGTAAATGGGATTTCTCCATGCATGGTTCAATGTGCTTTTTTCTTTCTTTCAAGCTATGCAGCCATCAGACAGCCACCCCCAGAGAGTACATATACGGTGAAATTTCATTCCGTACGCCATTGTGATGTTCGCCTTACAAAAATTTATCATACAATGTTCCATACAATGTTCAGAATAGCGTACTACTATTTTCTTCTGCTGTTTTGACAATATATAGTGGGTATACAAAGAATGCACTGGACACCTAGATAAGCTACTACATGCCTATATTATATAGCATATTTTTCAGAGTGCAATGATGTTGCAAATATGAACAAATGACGATTTCTCACGATAATGGTTCTTGCACACACATGGGGCAGAACTCAACTGAACTGAAGATTCGTGAAGGAACGACTCTTATGGGTCGATCCTTTTTTTTGTGAAGAAAAACTATTTGGACCATTAAATTCTGATTCCCAAGCAGATGAATCACTTGCTGTATTCCTCATTTGTAAGTCACTTTGGATAAAAGTGTCTGTTAAATTAATAAATGTAAATGTAAGATCTGTTTCTTTTTAATTAATCACAAACACTTAAGACTAAGTTGAAACCGTTAATGAGAAAATCTGATTCACTGAACCTCAAGTCATTAAATTCCTCACAACCGAGTCTGACTCTAACAACCTGATACAGTATTATCTTATCAAAAAGGTTTGCGAGAACGTATTTTTGATTCATTAATCATATACCATTGAGTAGTTAAAGATACACATTATGAGTTTTGACCATGGTGCTTTATATAAATAAAGGAATTTGCTCTAAATTTCATGTATTCTGTCTAATTGTAGTTTCAAATGGCATTTTATTTATAAAAACAATTATATTTGCACACCTGGATGTGCAGTGGACATAGAAAATAACATAAAGAAGGAAGAAAAATCCTGTACATTTCTATTGCATGCAAGAAATCCAGTCTGTATTGAGATGGCTTCTTTGATTGGCCATTCTTCAGTGTTTCAATGTCTGCTTTAATGAAGGTTGCATGAAAGGTTGCTATCTCACCAACTATTTCTCCTTGCTTCATTTTACATACTGGTACAATAACTTCACCTTGAACAACATGACTTTTACTTGGCAGAAGTTTAGAGACACCTCACATAGGTGAGACATAATTCACCTTTTCAACAAAACCAGCATTATTAACATGCTCTTAATTAAGACCAACAGCATTACAAAATTGTGAACATGAGGGGGGCAGCCACGTACAGTTGTGAAGAGATTATTCATTTGAAGCTAAGTGTACGTGATCATTAAATACTGTAATGACTGTGAACAGTGTGGCAGAACGTCTGGGGAATGATTGTTGTTGCACTGAATTAATCCAAGTTCTCCAAGCAGTATATTTACTTAAGCCATTAAAACCCATGACAGTATGCCGTCAGGCAGAATCAGTGATATTCAGATGACCTGCTTTTTGTCTGAACGTTTCATTGGCCCTGTGCCCATTCAAATGTCTACAGCCATTACACTTATCAAACGGGATCTGAATGCAAATTCGCAAAAAACAGCTCTGGCAGTTTACTATTTAAATAGAACTCTTCAGCAATTAGATGTAATTAGATACTATTATTAGATGCGGCAAATTTCAAGCATTTATGTTCTAGGATTTCTCTTTGACCGACATTTGTTTATATTAGTGTTCACCTCATAAAAGTGACTATTAAATGTCCATAGAGAGTTCATAAATGTTCAAACTAATGCCAATATTATGTAAGCATACAGTATGAGAGGCTGAAAGAACATGTGCTATTCAATTAAGTTATTCAAGATTTTTTTTTTACAGTATATAAAAAAAACAATTATTGTCACGTAGTGATGATATTCTGATATTCTATTACTCAAGATGACAACTGAATCATATTTTGACATTGCAGTTATAATTTTGAAATATACCAGCAGAGCAATAGTACTCATTAAAACTATTAAATACAATTAAATAAACAATATGCTTTTTTAATAAAGCAATGCGTTTTAAAAGAAACTACTATTTCATTCTTGCTACTTAAAAAAGTTTAAGTTTTAATTTTATATTTATATTTATTGATTTTTTTGCAATTTCTTTGATTTATTAGCCATCTTTTTAACTTGAAGTAAAATGACTAAAACTAATAAATAAAATAAAACTAACATTAATGTGAAAACAATTCAAAAAATGAATATAAATGCTATGAATATAAATATTTTTATGTGTGTGTATATATAGATAGATAGATAGATAGATAGATAGATAGATAGATAGATGTGTGTGTTATGCATGTAAATATATAAATGAATTAAAATATGTAATTATGTACCAAACATGATAAATAAATCAAAACTATGTTGTATTTCTCTTCTTATCTTCCTCAAACTACCTGAGGTAAATCATGGGGTGCTTGTACAGTGTCTTTCTTTTTTTTTCACAGGCTGGACACTTTGGTATAAGTTGGCAGTTCATTCCTTTAAAGCTTCATGATGCATAAATTCTATGAAAAAAAAAATTAAATATGGACTATTAAACAATGACAGAATTTTCATTTTTAGCTGAAATATTTCTTCATGTCTCTCCTGCGGTGCTGACACTTGTATTAAGCCTATTCGTCCATAAGACCGTAAGTGCAAATTATTCAGCACCCCAGTAGTAACGCAGTGTGCTTTGCAGCGATATCAGATCTATATGTGTGGGATATCGATCCTCACTTTGTCCGTACACACACTCCAGGACAGCCAAAGATGCAGTGGGGTTGTGGAAAACAGAGAGAGGGGGAGTTTAAACGTGTCTGCACCTGACACAAGCGGAGTCCTGGTTGTGTTGATTGTATGTTTTTTATGACATAACTGCTGAAAAGCCGGACAAGGATGAATAGGCGTCTGATCACGGCCGTGGTACTGACCCAGAGGAAGGCTTCAACCTTCAAGTAAAAGAGGCCCGTGTCGATTTATCATTCTAATTATCTGAGGCAGGTCTGGGGCTGCGCTGCCCAGCGACTGTCTGAGTAAGGGAAAAAGCACCAGCAACGCACAGCTAAAGTGAATATTAATAGGCCTGGCGGTTGCAGACGTAGGATGCGTTTTATTACGAAGACTAATGGTCCACTTGAGCAAACCCTCATTGCAATATCTCAGCTTGTTTGACCCTTCCTGGCCTGCTTTGAATATAATACCAAGATCTGGTCAGGTCATCCTCTCAGAACTCAATATCACGCGAGGCAATTTCAAAGTTAACCCTGCAACCGCCAAGCATGTCACGTCCTTTCATAAAGACCCTTCCTGGAAGGACTCCACGCTACTCCCCGTTCTCTTTTGGTCTAAAAGGCCAACGTTTGTTTTACGGCAAAACAGCTTTACAATTTCACCCTTTCCGAAACGGTGCGGCGGGTGTGGATTATCAACAGTTTCGCTGGCATAAAGTTACCTTTCTCGTTGGTTATGAGGTGCTTCCTCGCGCACACCCACATGCAATGTCCTGTGAAATCTCTCCAGCCTGTCAACAAAATATTTTTTCCCTTAAGAAACACAAGACTGTTAAATCACAGCTCCACTGCCTGGTCTTGTTCACTAGGAATGCCGTCGCAACCAGAGAAAATGGTATGCGGCAGGTTGGGGTGAACCACAGGAAGCTCTGTGTTTAATAGCATGTACAATACGTACAAATACCACAAAGCATTCAAAAACTGCCCTTTTTCTTTTAATCTCGCTACATTGGAATATTGCAATAACCGCTCAATCTGATGCCGGACCGCGATTTCGGAAAGGTCAACTTATCTTTCAGAAGCATATATGCATGCAATGGAGGGTGAAAAAAATGTGTAATGATAATTCACTGCTCAGACAATGAAAACGAGAGACAAAAAAGATTTTATCATTAAATAAAATATATACATGGAAGGGGAGGCTTTGGATTGGACGGGGCGAAAGAGAAGTGTTTTGCTTATCAACAGGAATCGGGAGATTGAAAGACACAATCGCCAGACGCCCTCTTCCGAAACAGCCCCCCCACCAACCCCCCTCTTATTTCCATTACTGCATCGGGATGCTTTCATCATCTCATTTGGGTGCAAAAATGCAGGTGAAAAGCTTCACTTTAAAGTGAACTCAGCTAAGGTTACGAAGTGAGGGGACTTCTTGTACACACGCTTTCACATTTGTGCACCTCCCTAGACCTGTCATGATAACAACTTTTTGTTGTGCGATATATAATTGTAAATAATTGCAACAAGCGATATTATTGTCATTTTAAGACCATTTCACACTACTGAATGTATAATCTACAATATAATATATAATAACAGCATAATAACGCAAGAAGGCCAACACACTTTCAATTGACAAAAACTTTGACAATTGACAAAAATATTTTGACCATAGAACTTCGGATACCTTAGACTTGAATAAATAGTAAATGCACATTTTCTTACAAGTAGAAAAATAAAAGTTGACAAATGCACAAAGAAATTTTATGGAGATTTTTCCATCTACAGATCCTAAAACCTGCATATGAACTGCATATGTAGGTCTTATTTTAGGCTTTTAATTTTTTTTTTACTATGTTCCGTTTTAAAATACCAAATTCTATGAAAGCATCTTTGTTGAAAAAAAAAAAAAAAAAAAGGTTAGATATGTTTTGAAGAATGGCTGCTGATTTGAGCTGGTTTAAGCTGGTACTAAACAACCTGCTTAGGACCAGTATTTAAAGGCATAGTTCACACAAAATGTAAAATTTTATGTTTATCTGCTTACCCCCAGGGCATCCAAGATGTAGATGACTTTGTTTCTTCAGTAGAAGACAAAGAAACATTTAACTCAAACCGTTGCAGTCTGTCAATCATATGCAAGTCAGTGGGCACACAATCTTTGAGAAAAAAAAAAAAAACATGCATAGATAAATCCAAACTGAACCCTGCGTCTCGTGACTGATATCCTAAGACACAAAAATACACAGAAACTGGACAGTATTTATATAATTTTTTTTACCTCTGCTGAAAAATAGTTAGGTTTTAGCTGGTCTCCCAATCTGGTCTTAGCTGGTGAGCAGGCTGGTTTTAGAGAAGTTTTGGCCACATTTCCAGCCTGCCAGGCTGGTCTTAGGTGGTCAGACTGGTTTTAGCCGGGAGACCAGCTGGAACGACCAGCTAAAACCAGCCTGACCAACCTAGCCAAGCTGGGAATCCAGCTACTTCCAGTTTAAACCAGCTAAAACCAGCCAGCCAGCATAGGCTGGTTGTAGCAGTTTTTTTCAGCAGAGACGCCTCAATGTACGAGTCATTCTGAACATCCGTAACAGATTTCTCGTTAGTGACTTTTTCTATGAGCCATGATACATAAGGATTTACTTATACATCTATCGACCGTTTCAACGACAACAGCATAAGCAAACGTTACTACGCATACATGCTTTTGTAGCCCTAACTTAACTTCCGCTAGACATCTCAATATAATCAATAGCAACAGCTAAGTCTTTCTAGAGTAGATTCTCTCTTTTTTTGGATAACAAGCAAAATATGTTTGCTGAATAAATCAGACGGATTTATTAAAAATGCAAATTCATTTTTTGCCGGCAGGAGGCGCTTTAAGCACGACAAATTTAGGTTTCCGTAACTGCTGTGGACAAAGCAGCTCTGAGCTTACAAACGCTTCCTTACACGCAGGATGAAATTAAAATGACATTTTCTAGAGACAGTCTTCCTTAAGAAACACAGTGATATAAAAACACCCACGCCTCAGTTTGATTTTTATACGGGCATTACGTGTTCATGTTATTCAACGAAGCCTTTTGGAAAAACGGTCAGTTTTGATATCGTGGCACGTCGCAACAAATAAATAAATGTATGGGAAACACATCTCACCGCACAAAAACCCGAGACTTCATCACAGAAACTTCACTACTCATCATTAGCTGCGTTTGTAGCACTAACGACTCCGATAAACGAACTCAGACCGGAAGTGAATTCGCGCCAAGCGCATGCGCCATATGAAACAGTCTATATACGTCTATGCTTCACGCGCCAGATGTTGAGAATGAGTGGGACATTGTGGTGTATCAGAGGTAAATATATATATATATATATATATATATATATATATATATATATATATATATATATATATATATATATATATATATATATTTTTTTTTTTTTTTTTTTATTATTATTACACAGTTATTTGCACAAACATATCGTTTCTTGTCTTAGGACATGATTAAACCAGCTCATGACCATTAACAATTTGTGAATGTGTTCGGCAAATGGTGATTATAAATATATTTTAGAAAATATGTTAAAATTAAATGATTTGTGCATAAATAAAAATATTTGTGTATGCTATAAGAGTTTATTAGCAAAACAGAAAGTCAAACTAGAAAAATACAGTATAGTATATTATGAATGCATATAGTCTTACATTATATATTTATTTATTTATTTACACTTAGATGTACATTACATTACAGAAGAAAAGATCTATCTCCACTTCTGTTTCATCTCAACTAAGGTGAGTCTTGTGAAGCAATATTTACATGATATGTGTATTGGCCTGTGTAGAGTTTATTCTCTTATAAGGTTTAGCATGCCTATGTAGGCAGTAAGCCAACTCACAAGGTTTTGAAATAGAGCTTTTGTGTCGTCTCTCCTCCTCATAAACCACTGTAATATTTAAAGAAAAAAAAAAGAGTGGTCTCTTTTTTCTGTTAAAGGTTCAAACAGGAGGAGGGGCTGGATCTAGGGTTTCACTCCTTCTCTGGCTTGAGGGCTAGCAGGCAGCTATTGAGAGGTATGTAAACCACGGGAACAGGTCAGGGCAGTTCAGACACAGAGTGGTTTCTTAACCCCTGACTGTCTCATCCTGAGACTCTTATATGGTCTTGGTAAGCCTAAAAGGTGAAGAACTGGCAACCGAGCGGAAACGGGCTCATTTGACATTTGACCCTGAGGTCAGCAGGGAAGAAAATTGAGTAGACAAAATGATGGTAAGTCATGGTCCTTGAAAATGCTTTCGGAAAAAAAAGCAAAATGCCATCATTGAATTACATTTTCTGTTAGAAACAAAAAGAAAAAACAATTCTGCAGAAATTTTTATGCAGAAAAAGAAAATGAAAAAAGAGAAAAATTGAATCTACGCTTCGAATCAAGTAATCAAGTATAATAATAAAAAAGCATGAGGTTTAAAGCTGATTTGTAAAGCATGCTGAGTAACAAGCAGTGCCACAGTATGAAGCCAAGACAAAGAATTGAGCTTTGGAAGACAAAGCTAATTGCAAACAACGAATAAATGCACTAGGCCTGCGTTTCTCAACCGGGGGACTTGGGCTCAAACTTTAACTCAGTTTAAATCCTGAGTTAATTTTAGTTAAATTAATATATAAGTAATAAGTAACAGGGATACATATCAGCCTTGTATTTTAAATATTGTCAAACAGAGTCAAAAAAGTTGAGAATCACTGTACTAGGTCATACTGAAGGGCAAAATGACTCAATTATCATTTAAGCATCATATACTTATGAGTATAAGCTTCATTTGTTTGTATTATTTAAAAATATTTGTTACTTCTTAAGTAATAGATCAATTATTATTTCTGTAAAATGTGCTCTTCGGTATTTTCAGTGGGTTATCCCAGCCTTTAACTGTACCTGGATTCATTTCTCTGTTTCTCTTTCATTTGCTCCCCTCCTCCCTCTCTGTTTTGGACGAGTGCTTAGTTATCACAGCTCTTTAGCTTCTGCTGCCAGATCTCTCATTTCGTGGCCTTTTGATCATAGGCTGGTCAGAGAATTTGGCCACAAAAACAGTGTTTAGTAACTCAATATTGAGAACGGAGCCAAACGGGCTCTGTTAGTTCAACAGAAAAAAAACCCCAGATACAAACCTATAGAGAAAAAAGCTCACACAAACGCACACAAGCAGCTTTTAAACATCTAGGCTCTGGATACGCACGTCAAAAGAACACCCTGTTTAACAGGGTCCTGGTTTTACCGAGGCCTGTCATTTAGGTCAGCTCGGTGCATGTGAGCCACTGACAATCTCTACTGAGAGAAATTTCCTGTCCTTGACTACATACAGCTTACTCGTCTCAGACACACACAGACACTTAGAGAATGTGCAGAGACTGCCTACTGTAGTGTGGAACAGGATTACTGCGGTTTTTATACGTGCAGGACTTCATTTGTAACCAGATATTTCTGTGGATTCGTTGTTAAAAGCCGTCTGACCGCTTTGAAGCAAAGCTGAGTCAACGGGAGACACTTTCTCAAGCTCTCCGGCTCATCGTCGTTTCACATTAGGGCAATTGATAGGTCTGAGCGTCTCTCCCCTGAAGGCGTGTCAGAATAATTGCATTGTGTGACAATAAAATTAATGCAGAGATGATAAAGACTACGAGTAAAATATTTTCAGCAAGCAATTTACATTTCACGTCTGCGTTTTGAGGGGGAAATGCCTCCAACAATAGTGCGTTTTTGACCTATGGCATACCTAGGAGTCGAACGCGGTGACCCCAATCTGGAATTGTAATAAAAAGGATATTCATAATAAAAAGTTATTATGAACATTACTTTTCCATCAGAGGAGAGAAAAATTGAGAAATTTGATACCACTCAGTATGCCACACAGAGAAAACCTGTCATTTTCTGTGTACACTATATATCATAATAATCATAATAATTTGTACGAGATGGTGAAATCATACATAAAACAATGCATGTCTTTTTTTTCTGTTACAATCATGGAAAGTTTTAATTTGGGTCAAACATGCAAAGAGTGATTTGTTCCGTGACCTTACTGAAATTTGGGAAAACTTTACCACACAATTAAAATCCTACAACAAAACTAAAACAAATCTATCTAAATGAGTAACAACTTACTGAAATAAAGTCCCACACACAAACAATAATCACGATGTAGCTGGGAGTAATTGAAGCGCCAGCTCCACTCTTTTAACCATAAAAAATATCCAACAGAATCTTTTGTAAATCTTCAACAAAGCAGAACATTAAACACTAACAAACCTAAAATAGCATAAAATAACACCTTATTTCAACATTTCCCTTTCACAGTCTAATCCTATCCAAAACAGCTGGGAACCACAAATCCATGGACCACAAAAAAAAAAAAAAAAAAACAATGCAGTCGAAATGTTTAAGCATGAATATACTCAATTGTGCTTGTAGAGTTTAAAGCTCTAAAAGGCTAACTTTAACACTTTATTTGTGTTTATTAACTAGTTGCTTGTTATGCATTTTACTAGAATATTAGTCAAGTTAATGGCGAATAAGTCTAAAGTGTTACCAAAATGTTACTTTTATTATTACGTTGGTTATTTTATTCATAGTGATCCCAAGTACTGATTCTTTTGATAGAGCTGATCCGCAAAGACTACTTTTCACCTGCATAAAATGTAGTAAAATCTACTTACCATATTATCCAGGTGTTCCCAGTACGTACTGGGGCATAAAATTGCCTTTTTTTATTATAGTTAAGTAACTTTTTTTTTTTATTTGGATTATTCATCTTAAAATCGTATAGGAATTATTAGACATCGATTGTCATTGTTATTTTGTTTTATGCTCCAAATGTTGAGGTCGGTGTAGTAAGGTGAATATCTGTTTTCATATTTATATTTTGTTATTCACATTTTTAAAGTGTGGCGTTATTTGATTCTGTTTTATATGAAATTTGATGTATGCATGCTCATTTGTGCTTAAAAATTTTGTAACACTAAAATTTACAAAGAAAGAAAATCAAAGACTTTAGCTATAAAAGCAGATTTAAGTAAGAACATTTCAAGTGATTTATAATTTCGTTTTCAAAGAATAAATCCTCAAATTAGAGCTGAATTAACAAGGACATGCAGCAGAAACAACAGAACATGGAATTACATTTTGCACGTCAGCCCGCCGTCTGAGGAAACACAAAACGTGAGCGTATATCACAACCACGCCACACACAGATTCAGAGTGAGGTTTTTATTGCGTTGAGAATGGTATCCATAACAATATTTGGTTTCAGTCAAGAAGTCATCACCCGACTATTCAGAACAAAAGTCAATAAAAGCGTTATTGCTGCTCAGGGACGTGAATTGGCTCGCTCAAACTCTGAGCATGTGGCTGTGCCACACTGTAAGATAATCTAATTGGGATGATGAGTGTGAGGTCAAAACAATGAATGAAAAATCTCTTGTCTCTCTATAAGAAGCCTCAAACATGTGTCAGACTCTGCCTGTAAGCTGTGTATCATGACCTGATATTGCAGGTTTTGTTCAGTTTCTTAAAAAAAACCAAGGTTAGAGTTTACAAGAGGTGAGCGATTCTTAAATCAGTGCCTCCATGTGCAATATATCATACCGTGCCTTATAAAACACCTTTCAGATGGCAATGCACTGAGATGTTTTTCCTCTGTGGTTCAGGGTGATAGAAGAGAGGTTACGCGCTTCTATTCACACCGTCCTCAACAGAGCTCCAAGTGTGTGACACAGAGATGTCAAGGCTCGAAGCGGAGATAATTCAGAAATAGCCATCTCAAACTGTGCACAAGTGTTACGAGACTCACACCCTCACACGCAGGAAGGCGCTGGCGTAATGTACGTTATTGCTTGAGAGCACTTGTCTGTTTGGTTTTTTTTAGCATGCTCTTATTGACAGACTTTTCTTTTGTATCAATACGAGGGCGACCACTTTCTTTGGCTCTGTGAGAGTGTGAGCTGAAGGTTGACGGAGTCTGAAACATCCCTTATGGATGTCAAAAGTGCTATTTTACTCCTCACTACCAAGCCAAGGGCTAAATATTCATAGAGCAGACAGAAAATTAATAGGCATCGACATTCTTCTATGTATGTTCTGCAAGATGGGTTCAGGCCCATCAGGGCCATCTGGTCTTAATAGAACATCAATTGATGTGAACAGGAAGAGAGACCAATTTGTTTTCTCACTGGGGGGTTGGGGGCCAGTTTGTAAATCTCACATGCGCACTCGCACACGCTCGGTAAAACTGTCTTCCTCATTTTTGGCATCGCAAGTCGACGGCTTTACAGTAGACAAGAGCCCGAGGCTCCCGAACTCGTGTGCGCGTGTGTGTGTGTGTGTGTGTGTGCGCGCGCGCTTCATTTAAGTGGACACAAGCGAGACTCTGCACTTCCTTAAGACGTTCTCAGGGCTGTTATGAAAGGTTGTGTGCGTATGTATGTGTGCGCATTTGTGTCTGTATGCATTCAGGCGTCTGTTGAGGGTTTTGCCATTGTGAAAGGGGTTGAGGGAAGGCATGAATACCCTCAGTCAGCCAGCTGGCAGTCTCGGGTCTTTGTACAGCCCAGCTTTTCATATTGTCTGCTCAGTTTACAAATAAACATGGCTAGGGATGAGGCCTACAACAAACAGATAGCCCCATTCATTGTGCCTGACAAGCTGCGGGGAAAGCCCAGGCCCCTGTTTCCACAAACCACTCCATTTTAACGCACACATTCAGCCAAAAAACGTCTCCTCTTAGCTTTGTATGTATACATTAGATGGCATGCACATCATTTTTATCACCTTCTCCCGCCACCTCTTTCCCTCGGGTGTGTAAGTTTGGTTTCTTGCATAGTTAAGTCTTAAAAGCCAGAGATGTAATAATGCATTTAAAATATTAAATGAATATTACTTTCAGAATTTCGACCCAAATATTATACAGTCACCATTTACTCTCCCTCATGCTTCATGAAACTCATTTGACTGATGTTCTTAGTTTAGAGTTATTTTAAGCAGTCCAAGCTGTTTTTTTTTTTTTTTAATGAAAGTGAATGGTGATTTTCAAGTGATTAAATATTTATATTTTAGTCTGCTTTTCACGCAAGCTTGAGAAAACTTGAAATATAGTGCATAATTGCGTGGAAAACTTTACCTTTTGAATAGCTTTTCTCCGGAGGATTGGAGCTTGTTTTTCACACAGAAGAAGAACAATCAACATCAAAACGTAGCTTTTTATGAAACGGCAAAGTCTTCTCATTTATATAAAATCTGATCATGTTCTCCACAATTATTAAAAATGATACAAAGAGCATCTTGTTCTTTGGTGGAAGCAAGAATTACATCTATTACAAGTTGCATTTATTTGTATTAATTTGTGACTTATTTCTTATACATATAGTGTTTGTTGTTTACAAGTTTTTCAACAACTTTCCGTTTATTATATCCTAGATTTTCAATATGGCCTCAGACTTTGTATCCCACCGTACAGTCGAGCTTGTGTTTTGTATTGCATTAGCCTCATTGATAGCACAAGGACGGCGAGCAGGTTTAAGCACAGATAAAACATGACAAAAGACCTTTTGAATCAAATGCTCTCTTTTCACGCACTCTAAGTACAGCCTCTCTCTCTTTCACACATGTTTTCTCTCTCTCTCTCTCTCTCTCTCTCACATTTTTTTAAGGGAAATAATAGCTGGTTGTATGGATCCGCCTCCTGGCCAAGGGAGCTACTTTGTCTTAATTACCTCAGGACGAGCGAGTGGCCCCTGAAGCAATCATCTTTGTTTGTTAAAACAGCCGTTATCTGCTTCGGTAAGGTCCATAAATAAAACATAGCCCAGATTACAATGTCATGTTCCTTAGGACTCCAGAACCTGGGAACCGATCACAACAACAAGAACAAAAATCCCTGAGCGCTACACACACACACACACACACAGATGATCTCTGTACGCTGTTATCTGATGTCAGCTTGTCGAGACTGTCAGCACTGAGTGATCTAGAGTGAGCTGATTGTGAGTATCCACAGATGTAAATAACCTTTTTCACTAGTTCAAGGTGGGCCATCTGTCCACTGTCATTTATTTAGTTTATTACTATGAACTGAGGGACAGCACCAGTGTCTGCTGCAGGCAGGAAAAGCAATAAATAATGACCTTTCTGTCTGAATTATAATCACCAAAGTGTTGCCATGGCACAGATCTGTGGCACTTGCTCTTAGCAGCAGGGAAGCATCCAATCATATGTCGGACATATGGATCCTGCCCAGCCACGTTGTTGGAAATTGCTCCTTATGGAAATAGATTCCAATAAAATACACCTTGCACATTTTGGTCCGGTGTGAGTGAGTTGTGAAAAGTGTCTTTTATCACGTACAGTTCCATCGTCAAAAGACAGATATATGTAACATTAAAACAAAGTATTGTATAACAAGACAAATTTGCGTTTGTGTAGTAAATAATGTTTATCTGATGCTGATGATACACTGGGAAATCTTTGTTTTGACAGCGATGCTTGGGCACTTTTCAATTGAGAATGGGTAACAGATTTCTATCTGGATCATTTAGATCAGTCTTGGGCCCTGTGTCTCACCTGGTTGAGCGTTTAGGGTAACATTTACGGTAATTGATGTATTATCAGCTTGAAAGTGTTAGAATGCAAACGCTTGCAAATGCAAATGGTTTTCTATAAGGAGTAGATTTAGGGTTGGGTTAGGGGGATAGAAAACATTGTTTGGTCAGTATAAAATAACAGTATACGGAAAGTACACAAACAAGAAACAAATGTGTTTATGTGTATTAATATATATATAACTAGTATATAGTGGGGTATTATTGGATAAATCTGGGATTTAAAATTTAAATGAGCAAAAGTTGTATTTCTATAATAATTTACAAACAATAGTAATAATAATATTTTATTCAAAATATATTATTGTAATTATTTTATTATTTTATAATGAAATCTAAATATAATGGATTTACTATATATATTTTATTAATATTTTAAATGAATATATTTTATTTTTGATATAGTGTTTTTATAATATAAAGCTAAAAACATAATTCATTAGTTTATTATTTATTTTTGTTAATATTATATAAATTATTAGTATTAGTATTAGTATTAACAATTACAATAATGACAATAATAATAAAATATATTTCTTATTATTATCTATATTTATTGTCATGATAATTAAGTATCATTATTATTTTTATTATTATTAATTTTAATATATCAATTATATGTTTTTTAATTTGTATTATTTTGTTACGTGGACAAAAAAACGACATAATTTTTGTTCATATTTCCGAGTAGAATAATTTCTCAGCTTTGCTTTCAAATTGGGAGTCATAAACCACTGTGATCTTGTATGCAGGGTAAGAATTATGAAAATTATCTTTGGCTTATCAACTTTTGTTTCATAAAAGGGAAGTGGAACCAGGTATGTGCAGGAAACAAATTTTGGGAAGAAAAATTATGGCTGCGAGATTCAATCCACTCTTGAAAATCTGCATTCGACAGTAACCTTAGAGAAAAACTGTCTGATTCCAATCTCTTGCCTGCGATGTAAACCGAATCACAATCACAGGAAATGAATCCAATCATGGAGGGGTGGTGCAACAATCTAGGTCAGTTTTGGAAATGACTGCTACAGGCAATAAGATTAAGGAACGCGCCGATTCGCTGAAAGACGAATCAGTAAATCAGCTCTGAATGAGTAACACTTTGCTTCTGTTCTGTGTCTTGTGTGTAGCTAATGTTTATTTTTTCCAGCTTATTTTTTTACGATGAGAGCATAAGAAAGAGGCATTATGTATCTTTGTATCAACAGTACAGTGGATGAATTAGAAAAATATATAGATTTTCCCCATCTCCGTTTGCTAACACCCCCCTCCCTCCACACACCAAACACACACACACACACACACTCACACACCTTCCTTCCCATTTCTACAGCTTAACTTCATTGTCTCAAACCCTTTCTTTCATCTTAAGACAAAGATTTATGTAAATCTTTGGGCCCGGCGTTAATGCGAGCCGCAGTGTGAGAAATAGCATCCCTAAATCGCAGTATTGTTGTTGAAAATGACAAGGCAGCCCCCTAATCCCACAATGCGATCATCCAAATGTGTCATAATGCTCTGTGTAGGCAGGCAAATCTGAATATCAAAAAGACACCACGCACCTCGCCAGAGCCTTCAGTTCTTTAGAACCGCTTTTTTAAAGAACTCACCCCGTTGTCACTTAAGGAAAGGCAAAAAGTATAGAAGGAAAAAAAACAGTACTGTGACATTTGAGTGACTGGTTTGGTGTGCTGTTAAAGGAATTTTATTTCTTTGTCTCAATGTCTTGGTCCTTTTTTTATGCTTTTCGTGTTTTTTTTTGTTGTCGAGTGTGACCTTCTCAATCCACATCTAGATATAGTGTTTGTCTTTGACTTTGATTAGAAAAGTTTGATAACTGACAGTTTGTGTGTCCTGTTTGATGCTTACCACTAAATTTCTCAGTAACATTTCTACATTTTTTGCTCTTGTTTTAATTTATTAAACAGTTATCTAGTGATAACAGTGTAATCAGAGCACAAGTTAGACTTGTGACATGTCTAAGCATTTCTGAAGCACGTGTGCTAATCGCTGTATTCAGAACCATGGATGCATTGCTTAAATGCCATTTATTTTATTATTTAGTATATATAAATATATATATATATATATATATATATATATATATATATATATGTATGGGTAGCTGACATTAATATGTTAGCTGTATGTGTGACAGCAAAAATCAAAAAGCTGAAGATGAACCTCTCATGCTATTTGTAACACATTTTTCTTGTGTTGTTTGTATGTTGTTTATTTTGTTATTTTCGATGTACATTTTTTCCTGCATCTTTGCTGTCACACCATAGGACACAGTCCAATTTCTATTTGTCAGCTACATGTATGCACGTATGTATGCATTCTGTATATTGCTAGACAGTACTGTACCTTCTAGTACTGTTTCTTTCATGCTCAGTTAAAAAAAAGTATTTTTTTTGTGTGTGTAGTTATATATTATAAAACCTGTCTTCATTGTGCTGTTTTCTTGCCAAGTACCGATGTTTATGCATCTGCTGCAAGTCTGTACGACTCTGACTTGAAATGCTACATTTGTTAAGCCTCAAATTGATTTAAACATATTTGATTAGTTTCCTTGTCATTTGTCATGCCGATCTGTCTGTCAGAGCGAGAGAAGAGGAGGAGAGAGTGACTGCTTTTGGAAACAGCCATGAAACAGCCATGCCAATCAATTGGACAAGGACAAGTTGGTTGAATAATAATGTTAATAATTACAACACAAGTCTAGGGAATCCCTGATTTGCCATGACTCCCTCATTGAGCTATATCTTCCACAGAGACTCCTCCGTTACAATAATTAAGAGCACCATTCCACTCTTCCTCTTCGTTTTCTGCAATTCCCCCTGGATCAGGTACAAGTCCAAAAAAGCGAGCGAGAGAGAAAGAAAAAAGTACAAAGATTCCACACCTCTCTCTAAGTTGTATTTAGCAGTTTGAATTCGCCCCCTCCCCATCCGACAGTAAAATCTCGGGCCGTCACTTGAAGCCCGGTGGGGGATTTTGTGGGAAAGAATAGCCATGTTGATCTTGAAGTCTTAAGTCTCAGCGTACCTGTCAACACTCCGGCTCAGCAGCGAAGACTGTGGCTTAAGTCACTTGAAGTTGCCTTTTAATGAGAGGGGAGGTCTGCGCACGCTGTCAAACTGAGCCGAAATAATTCCATACCTTCTGAATAACCCAAGCGTGTCTTTTAATCCTGCTGCTGTTTATGTAATGGAAATAAGCAGGAACAGGTTAATGAGAGGGTGAGCTCTGGCCCGCACACACACACCCCCCAACACACACACACACACACTGGATCTGGTACACTGTGAATATGAAGGTGATGAAGGTGTGCGTACGAAAGGCTCAATGCAGCTCTCCCCTTAAACATATTCTAATCAAGGTGACTATAATAGAACATTTGGCATTTCATTCAAATAGATGATGTAATTTCATTTTTCACACAAAAAGGAGTTTTTTTTACCAGTTTAAAAACTCTTTAAATATTTATATGGACATCAATTATATATCAGTTAGAAAAAGGAAATATTAAATAATTCCCCTACTTCACATAAGAATGTGTTTAAAAACTCTTTAAATATTTATATGGACATCAATTATTATCTGTATTAAATAATTGAACACACAATTATATATATATAATTCCATTATGTGTCTGTCCGACCTGTATACATGTCTGTATATATTTACTTTAAACTATCAGGAGAAATATCTCACTTATTCCCCTAATTGTGTACATTAATTTTGAAAACATGTACAGAGAATCTTATTTCTTCATGCCTCTTTCAATTCTCCTTCCCTTCCATCTCTTATTCCGTCTGTATTTTTTTTTTCTTCCCTGCTTTCTCCTCCCTCCCTTACTCCATCTCTTCTTTTCTTTCAGTGGGAATAATCCCCCCTACAGGAGACTTCAAAGAGCAGGCCAGGCAGGGACAGGCTTAATTACCCGCCTGCCTTAAAACTGATGCCAAATCAAAACTTGCTCTGGTCCATCTCTGTCCTGCCTTGGCAGGGCTAATTGTGGCCTTGGATTCTATTTTGGGAGTTTTTTTTTTTTTTTTTAAAGGAAAAAGTCACAATTAAATCAAAACAAGAAATACGTGGGCGGCACATAACACATCATCGTGTACTTTGTATAGTTCTGGAGGTCCTGCGTGATTGATGTGAATTTTGGAGCTATTTCAGAGTGCCCTAGTCATTTTTTATTGCAGTGTTTGCTTTGTGCTAAATAACACCTCAGTGCTAACACAGGCTGTGTATATATCGAGGGTGTTTTACTTGGCCGGCCCAAAAAAAGGGCTCTGTACTTATTCCATGTTTTAAATCTTACACGGGGGGTAATCCACCCCCTTTTTTTACGCGAGTGAAGTTTTAAACCTCTCCGGGATGTGCCGCGAGGTTTCTATGGCTGGCCGAGGGAGAGCATTACGTCGGGGTATTTAACACCGTGGAGAGTTGGATACGAGGGGGCTTAATGACGCCGTAGCAGTCGGGATGAGCGCTAATTCATCGCCCAGGGCCCGCGACGGATGGGGCACCTGCAGAGCCTGCCATCAGTCAGCTTACCCACCCTCGACAGGTCCCGGGAGGGGCTTCACATCCCTCCGACTCCTGGAGCTCTGCCACTCTCCACAAAATGGCCTCGTAATGACAGACGAGCGCGCGCGAGGTAGTTTGCATCTTTTTGTTTTTCTTTTCATCATTCCGACTAAACGCAGTCTCACTTGTCAAGCCTCCGAAAACTGTTTGCAACTAAAAACACATCATAAGAATTTTAAACACAAACAAATATGTTTGTGCGCGCTTAAAAGTCTCGCGCTCCCTTAAGATTTGCCACGCGACAAGAACGTGCCCGCGAGCCAATTATGTTTAGACTGCGCGGTAGCGTTATAGCGTCGTGTATCGCTTTAATCTGTATGCGACGCGGTTGAATATGATGACATTTCCCTATGTGGCCCCACCCAGTCGTAGGGTTACATATAAAAGGTTCGATTGTATTTCGATAATAACAAACGTGAACATTATGAAGAATCGTGAAATGTGAAAGAAAGAGTAAACAGCAGTAAAAATTCTTGTTTTTTTATTCAAGACCTGCATACCAAAGTTGCCTCAGTCCAAACAAGGGGCATCAGCGGCTAATGCTTGGAAGAAATACGGGAGAAAAAAAAAAACAAAAAACTAAAATATACACAGAAAGGCGGCCTTCAAAAACAACTAGTATAACACACGTGAACATAACTGTCAGTTTGAGAGAACGTACTGTATATATGAGTGGACAAACAGTCGTACAGAGTTCTCTAACCTCCTCAAAGTGCCACATCTTTTTTTAGATGCAGATACCAGAAGCTAATACATTCTGGGAAAGGTTTTGAAAGTATACATGGTGGGTCAGGTTGATTGATTCGTGTCTGTATGAGTGTGGTCAGTTTTAGTAGCTCTTGATGACTTTAATTGTAGCCTTCGGTTGGAGGCAAAAAGCTTTGATGTGAATTGCACACAATTGAAGAGAAGATCATATACAGCGAGGTTTGGCTCGGCTATCCTGTTACCTACACATTTGAAAGTCCCCTGTGTCGATTATTTTAGACATATTATGAGCGAGCCTGTTTCCTGTGGGTTGGTATGTGTGTGTGTGTGTGTGTGTGTGTGTGTGTGCAGAATGAGGGAGACTGAGAGAGACAGACAGAGAGAGAGAAAGAGAGAGAAAGACCTTCCAAACTTTCCAGACCTTTTTCTTTACTTCCTGATCAGAAAATGATGACACAATAATGACTTGGACAGGTAAAACATCTTGTATTTGTGCTCTATTCTTCTCATGCTAAAAGACCTGAACTTTACAGGCCCCAGAAATCAGGTATTACGCCCCACAAATCAGAGGACAGTCGGGGGCTTTGTTTAAAAAAAGACAGACTGTTGCAGTGCTAGTAAGAACACACAACTTAAAAATAAAAAAGGAAAAAGATCAAGAAAGAGAGAGAAACAAAACAAAGTCTGGGCAAGCATATAAAATTATTTACAACCAAGATAAGAGTGAACAAAACATTTACTGTTGTATATGTAGCTACAGTAAAAGGTCAGACAACCTCTTAAACTCATCTGTACATTTTTAATTTTAATTTTCACAATTGTATCCTGCCAATGTGTGTACATATACAGTATATATATATATATACACACACACACATAAACACATCATAGTGCCTACACATGTATTTCATTCCAGCCATTAAGAAAATCCATTACCGAAGAAGAAACCAGAAAGATACACATGACAGGAACCTCAGTATTTTTCCTGTGATCATCTTTCCATACATAAATGTCGCTGGCCCCATTGCATTTCTCTTTTAATCAATTTAATCTTTATTTTCTTACACCCAAGGCAGAAAAATTACTAAAACTCAAGACTTTTACAGTTACAGTGACAAAACATTTTAAAGACCCACAATTTAAATTGGACTGTAAAATGAAATTTATTTCAAAAAAAAAAAAAAAAAAAAAAAAACAAAGAAAGAAAAACAAAGAAAAGACGTAAAGAAATAATAACTGGGAAAAATTTTTTCTTTTATTTCCTTTTTTTTTTTTTTTTTTTTTTTTTTTTTTTTTTCTTTTTTTTAAAATGCCCAGGCATTCTCCAATATTACAAATACTGGTATACTTTTACAGTAAACAAGAGAAATGTCATATATATTTATATATATATATATATTTATATATATATATAGTTAAAATCCCGTCACCAAAAAAACCAATATACACACGCCACTATGGCATTCAGAGAAACTTTATAAGCAAACTTGAGAAAAAAAAAAAAAAAAAAAAAATTCTCAATTGTTTAAAACACACATACACAGAAATATCATTTTACCCTTGTACTTGTTTCAATACTGTAAACGTATTTTAAGACAGAGTGCACTAAACGTTTTACTTTTTCTTTTTTTTCTTTTTCTTTTTTTTTTTTTTTTTTTTTAAGTTTCTGTAGTTCCTGATTTTTGTCCAGTCTCTTCCTTGACTATTTGTAGCAAAAGAATCATCCATTATTTTCAAGGGACGCAGTCTTGTCCTGAAGTGAAAAATTTTACATATATATATATATATTTTTATATATTTGTCTATTGTGTGTGTGTTTTTGTGCAGTTATATGTACATATGCATACATATATACACACATAGACACACGTTAGTATTGTGCTGGCTACTTTTCATTTTAGTTCAACTTAGTTCTTTAAGTGACCTACGTATGTGTTTTTATCATTATTTTTTTTTTTGAAGCAAATTAAAACCACATGGACTTAAATTATTATTATTATTTTTCTCAATTCTTTGCTTCACAAAAGTGTTGCATTTGTCTTATAAGACAATAAATAGGAAGATCAGTATTCAAGGCACACTCATGTCAAATTGAATGGCAGTACAAAAACTGTCCAAATAAATTAATTTCATTTTTATAGTGCCAGCATTGTGAAAGCCAAGCCTATCAACACTGGCACTTCAATCTCAGATGCTCCCTCTAGCAAGGCCCAATAAATTTGTATTTTAACATAATTTCTTGCTCAGAAGCCGTTTTCGCTATTGTTTTCAAATATGTAAATCAAAATAATAAAGTGCGGGTCAACTGCGAAGAGCTGCGTATGTTTACTTTTCTCTTTCTCTCTCTCTCTTTCTATTTCATTAGTTTGCTTTGCTCTTTTTAAAACCACGATATTCCCTCGCTTCAATCGTTTGCGCTGGTTAGGGCATCTTGTCGAAAGAAGGCTGTTTAACTGCCAATAAATCAGTTGGATAGAAGAGAAAAGAAAAGGGAAAATTCAGCTGTGCATTCTGTAAGCGTGTTGCTACTTCTGAGAATGCGTTCAACTACACATCACAGGAAGTCCTGAATGAGAAGAAAGAAAGAAAAAAATTGTCTTACTGTTTTAGCACACGCTCAACAGGTCATGACATACACTCTTTACTGTGCAATTGACTAATCTGCATACCTGCTGATGGCTCTGACACACCGGACGTGACCAGATTAACCAGATCAAGTCAATATCATACACGTTTTATGACTATAATCAGATTCACTGTGCAGTATAAATTTGTTTCTCAAAATGATTGATAAATATATATATATGTACAAAAATGCATAGGGCTGTTTCAAGTGATTTAAGAAACATCGTAATAGAATGACAACATTGCTGAAAGTATAACTGAATTAATTCTAATCTAATCTGGTTAAAGTGGTGACTCCGTCTAGAACCTCAGACCCTAATACCCAAAAATGAAACAACAGAACTGAACACAAAATAACAATGTTTAGATTTAAATGTCAGTAAACAGAAACAGAACAGTGGTGCTGCCTTGCTTTTGACTAATGTGCTTTTAGGTTTACTAACCCGAATTGGACTGTAAAGATTCTTCTCTCTCTTTCTCTTCCTGTGTGTGTGGATGGTTGTGTGTGTGTGTTTAAATCACTCTCCTAGTGTACGAAAACTGCTTCATCCTCTGGCCTAGATGTCTGTCCCTTTAACTTAACAACGATGTAGTATGACAAGCCACTTTTATGGGAAAGATGGAGTTGATTCATGACATTTAGGGGTGGTTGGCAGTGTAATATGAAGTGTGGAGACGAGACAAGGGTTGTGAATGAGCTGAACCAGAGGACTGGACTGCTTTATCAGAGAAGACGGCTGAGATCAGATAACAGACTTGGCAGAAGTAGCTATGCAGCTCACCCTGAGTTGTTTTAAAGCCGTCTTCCTTCTACTACTATTGTGCTCTTTAGCTAAATCAAGAGGGGTTTAATTAAGTGCAGTGTCTATGGAAAGGGTGCTGGCAATTAAAATTGACTATTGAGACCTGTAACACAATCCATACTATGACTAGCGTTGTCTGGTTCGGTACTAGGTACCGATAAGCAGCTGCCTTCACTTTTCTCTGTCTTTATAGTCTCCTCTCCTTGATTTCGAGTAGACGGAGGTCTTCAGTCTCACAGTTCTCTTTAGATTTACTGTTAGAACTGATATTCAGTGCTACATTTCCAATTAGATTGACATGCTTAAAATCAGTTCGTGCTACAAGGTCTAAGGATTGTTGTCCGCTCATTTCGTAAGTGTGAATAATAAACAAAAAAAGGAAAAAAAAAAGAAAGGCAAAGCTTTCTCAATTCAGCTTTCAAATTTTGAAAATTGAATGCGGCTTCTCTTCAAGAAATTACATGTGTAGCTTAAATAATCTACATTGTAAGCAGCGGCCTATGGATTTCTCAAACGATACTCTGTTTTGCTAAAAACAAACAAACAAAAATCTCAGGATGTCTTTTGGGTTTAAACAATATCTCAGCATTTAAAATAAATCATAAGACAATGGAATAAAAAAATTATGAAATAAAAAAGAACCTGCACATGCCAAAACATTTTTAAAAAATCCAATAAATACAGAAATTATTGCACAGTTAAAGGCTCCATTTAAAATATTGTCTAATGTATCCACTCATAGATAGGCGGTTTATAGCGGCTCCAAATTAATTTTTCTTTTTTTTTTTTTTTTGGGGGATTTTCTTTAATGTCTTTATCATTCTCAGATGGCAGTTTCTTAGGACAAAACTAACTCAGACCATTAACTTGATTAAAAAAAAAACAACATCAAACAAACGGAAAAAAAAACAACAAAAAAAAAACAGAGTATCCAGCTACCCCTTTTATAATCAAGGAATTGTGAGGCAAAATAGGAAATCTGGCTTAGCTTCTCTCTGCTTGTTCAATTTTGACCTCATTCGTCATCAAATGTTCCCCATGCCACTTTTTCATGTGTTTCTCGAGCGTGCTGTAGACGCTGAAGGGCATTTGGCAAATGTCACAGCGGTACACTTCCTTACCGAGCTGGCCGTGTGTCTTCATGTGGCGGGTGAGCTTGCTGCTCTGGGCGCAGGCGTAGTTGCAAAGCTCACACTTGTAGGGCCTCTCGCCTGTGTGGCTGCGTCTGTGCACTGTCAGATTGCTACAGTTCTTGAACACCTTTCCACAGTACTCACAGGTGTCACTCCTCCGGCTTTCTTTTGAGCTGGGCCGGCCTGGTCCCGGTCCCCCACCCAAGTGTGGGGTGCTTCCTCCACTAGCGGTACCACTGCGGCCAGAGAGGCCCCCGTCCAGCAGGTCCCCTGGCGGCGTAGAGAATCGCAGGCTGCCGTTCTCGGAAGAGTGCTCCGAGGAGGTGGCGAATGGAGATTGTCTGGAATCGGTGAAGCCAAGAAAGGGATCTTTGATGAAGTGGCGGGATGCTGCATAGCCCACTAGCCACTGGGAGTAGACGTTTTCAGATGGGATTAGGGGGGCTGGGGGTATGTCTAAATCCTTTTCGATTTTGATCCTCTTGTTAGAGGAGTTGGAGAGGCTGGGGCTAGTGATGGGAGTGGGCTTGCGGGGAAACAGGCCTGAGAAAGAGTCACCCGAACCACAGTTCCTTCCATTTACAGTCGCCCGCTCCACTTGGTCCATTTCCCCCGCTACTGAATCATGATCACCTGCATCCCTCTGCACTTCTGACATCCTTTTGGAGAACGGAAGCCTTTTCCGATTGTCGACTATTAAGTTATTGTACTGCTGGATGGAGCTGAGCCCTACGTTTTCCACCATCTTGCCCAAGGAGAGGTTCTTCTCATCCGAAGGTGGCTTTGAGCCATTTTCCCTATTACGACTGAACTCAGAGTCCATGCTGAAGTTTGACTCAGGCCTACTTTCATTTTCTAGTTCCTCCTCTTCTTCCTCTTCCTCCTCCTCTTCATTATCAGCGCCCATGCCCTCACCTCTAAAATCGCCATCTCTGTTTTTCATAACCTCCCCAGTGACGTCACTAGTGCCTGGCTCGGGTGAACTGGTGGTGGACAGGCCGTCATCAGAACGCCCTGTCATGGAGCCAGACTTGTGCATGTGGGTCTTCATGTGGCGTTTTAGTTTACTAGCCTGAGAACAGGCATGATCACACAGTTGGCACTTGTAGGGTTTCTCGCCCGTGTGGCTTCGTCGATGAACAACCAGATTACTCTGAAACTTGAAGGTCTTGCCACAGAACTCGCAGGACTTTGACTTGCCCTGTGTCTGTGGTGGGGTGGTGCTGTTGGGGGGCATTGGAGGTAGCGGCGGGGTGCTCAGAAAGGGTGACTTCGGGCTGGGCTGGAAGGGATTGGGATTGAGGAGACGATGCATAGGGTTGGCACGGCTTGGTGACAGCGGTGGAGTGGAGTTGTTGTTTCCAGCGAGCTCTCTAAGTCGGCGGGAGAAATCCATGGACTGGGATTCCATAGCCATGGGTGTCATGCGCATCACTCTCTCAAAGGCACTGGGATGCTGGGAGATTAAACCCATTTCCTCTGCGCTAAGGCGTTCTAGGCGATGAGGATCTAAGTGATGGCGAGGAGGGGGGCTGACAAAGGGAGGTGTATTTGGGAGGCGGTTTTCCACAAAGCCAGGTGGGGGCTCTCGGAGTAGGGGCCCAGTCATCCGTAGGAGGTGAAAGGGGTTGTTGTCCCCTAAAAAGTTGGTTAACGGGGACTGTGGTATGGATTCAGCACCAATGGGGGGAGGAATAGTGATCCGTGGGGTCAGGGAGGTATTCGAGGGGTTGGTCTCCAAGTAGATGCGGATCCCATGTGTGTTCTGAGCGTGTTGCAGAAGGAACCAGGCGTTGGTAAAGGGCTGTTTGCACGTCGTGCATATGTAACTCGAAGGTTCATCTCTACCTGCAACCAAGCAGAAAACAACAAAGATCTTTATTTATGTCTGAGCTTCCACAACATTTCTGTCATAACGATAGAAATTTAGTCTTGTTAAATTACCCACTAAAAGTAGATCTGACTCGATGAAGAATGAGGCATATGTTTAAGCTTTATTGCATCTTAGAAAGAACCAACTTTGAGGTATCTGATACTTGGGTTATAGCCATTTTCGTTCACCTATCAGGCTGTCATATGAACAGGGCAACTCATACTTAACAGAGCTGTGACAAGTGCATTGCCATACTGCTCCACGAAGGCTTAGAGCTATGGGAAAATTGCATTCCCTATTTCAACTTGCCTTTAATCTTCGCTTTTACAAACGGCTGACTCATTTTAGAAGCATAATGCCAGGCAAGAACACTCTAAACTGGGAAACCCTCCAAGCACTGAGACTGTCCTAGGATGCCAGAGTAATATGCCACCAAATTGGAGAAGTACAACTTAAACTGTGATTTAGGGGACTCTCATCACTATCAAACAAATAAACTTAAGTTGTCCCCTCAAAGAAACGAGTAAAAAATGAGAGAGGAGGGTGTGGGTTGGGGGAAGGGGGAGCGCACATCAAGATAAATGGTTTCAAATAAAGAGTGAAAACACTGCCTGTGATTTAAGAGGCTGAGGGGAAAAAAAGCACACCGGTGTGAGTGTTAAAGTCTGTGGCATTTAAAACAGCTCAAGGGTATTATTTACTGTTCCATTAAGAATTTCTCAAGATTGTTTTTCTTACTTCCTTTCACGTTTTTATCTTATTCTATAGTTACACTTCCTGGAACGCCCCTCCCCCCTAATGACATCACAGCAAATCACTGCTTTACTTTGACAGCAAGTTTGATTAAGAAGAAAAAAAAATGGCTCACTAGTGAATTAATTGCACCGTTTCACTGATAACAATTTTATTCCGTATTCCACAGTTTTAATCATATAATTAAATACCAGCAAGTGAACGTGTGAAGTCTGCATACACTCTGAGCTCAGGTAAAGTGTGATCAGCATCAGTTCTCGGATCAGAGGATGTGTTAAAAAGTGGCTCCTGTGCTTGGTGGGGCTCTGGAGCTTTAACTATACATGACTAATTGATGCTACAACTTCACTGTTACAACAGTTCCGCCATGCAAAGGGGACTCATTACCATGGCAGCACAAACAAGCCAAGTGTACTGAGTATACAGTGAAAAAGGATGCTAAACCATCTCTCCTGTACTCCAGGGGCACTGGTGTAAAAAAAAAGAAAAAGATCTACAAAGTCGAAATGGTAATTGTGCACTAGGAAATGAGTTTCATTTATTTATTAAATGAAAGCTTGCTGTTCTGACCTAATGCAGCAATTTAGGGTACGCAGAAAAAACATATGCTGCCGTAATTGTTTGGGTATTTGATTTCTGGCTGTGCTTTGTGTACCTTTATGAGTGTTTTCATGTATATGTATGTGTGCGAGAGCAAGCGACTTCGGAGAGAACAATGGGGCGGCAGTCACACACAGGGCTCAGAGGAGCTGGGACTAGGAAGCCCTCATGGGTGTCTATTTCAATCATGGCCATTGTGAAGGATCAAAAAGAGCAGAGAGAATGAATGGTTAGTATCTGTTCTAGCATTCCTTTACATGCTGCCGAAGAGCAATGCTAAACAGGGGAGTGTGTTTTCATCTGAAAGAAACAGAGACAAGGGATTATATACAGCAATAGCCTGAAGCTTCATCTTATTGGTATACCGAGATGCAATACTTCATCAAGGAATTTGAATGGTAAGCAGACAAAAATGTAAATCAGTAAAAAAATGAGTATGACATTTTCAAAAGTGCCACATTAAGAACATAAACAAAAAATTTTTTTTGCCCAGGTACACTGTAATTTTATTTTATTTTTTTACAATTTACAATGAAAAACTGGCAGCTGTGGTTGCCAGAATTTTACCATAATGAAAAAAATATGCTAACAAATTAAATTTACAGTTAAATACCATCATTTCATTAACTGATGTAATGTTAATATACCAACTTATTAAAGTACTGAAATCTATTTTGTACATTTGAAGTACACTGATAACCACCAAATGCGGGTTGTAATGAGAAAGTCACATGATGAATCAAAGCCCTTCACAAGCAGCTTTTAAATAGAAACATACGTAGAAGGTGAACAGTGCCATTTACACAAACACTAAACACCATAATGGTGAGACTCTAATTTAACAAGATTAGATATAACATACAACCCTAATAAACATAATTGATAAGAAACTGATTTTAAAGAAAAAAAAAACCATTTTAAATGCAATACAAGGAATTCTGGGAACTTCAGTTTACCGTTAACCATTTAACAGGTTTTACTGTAGCATTTTCAGTTTTTTTTTTCTGTTAAAATCACAGTGATTTTTTTACAGCATATCATAGCATCCATTTGCATTTGAAGAAACTTTTATTTCGATTTTAAATATCAGGTTGATTCTTAATGACTTTTCCTAATCATATAAAATCTGATCATAAGCAAAGGTAATAAATTCTTTAAATGTCCTCAAGGAAAAATCATTCATTCCTTTAGTAGTGTTAGAAAAAAAAACATGCTGACATCAGTTACAGATTGGAGCAAACACTAATACTAATAATTTTTGCTATGATCAAATTGACCTTGAACGTAAACTAATTTACTGTATTTGATATCAGTCCCAATTCTGAAAGGTGCATATTTACTACAATAGATAAGTGAAATCTGCAATAACGTTTGCCTACTAAGTTTAAATATCCCATAATAATATACAAAAAAAAAAAATGTAATGTGGAGAATGTTAACAAAAAGCTTCTGTCAGATGATGTGTGTTAGCTGGTATGTATGACACTTAGACAGAAATGTGCAATCAATGCCCTTTTAAATGTAAAAAACTAACAAAAAAAACCCTTCAGAGATGAAACATTTATAAGCACTTAAATGCATTTTAAAGGTTTGCTGAGGAAAAAAAAAAGCATTCCCCACTAGATGTTATTATGTGGCTGATGTGCATTCATAAGAACATCTGTTTACCTCTACCCTTGTCCTGTAAAGCCTTTGACTTAATTACAGTGGACAGAGCGTAAGCTCTGCACAATGGCCATCTTTTTTCCCCCCCAGCCTCTCAAGGCCTACATATATGCATACACGCATAAAACACACACACACACACACACACACACACACAATCCTCCAACCTCCTCTCGTTGTTTTATGGCAGATGCTTTCAAAGACTAATGCTCCATGTAAAGGAGGCCTAGAAAACAAGTAGCGTCTGTGTTTACCAGGCACTGTCCTTTTCCACTGTGTGTGTGTGTGTGTGTGTGTGTGAGTGAGTGAGTGAGAGAGAGAGAGAGAAAGAGAGAGAGAACCTTTCTCTATGCTAACTACCGGGGCGTAAAACACGGGCTACTGTACTAGCTGATCCTCACGCAGACAAACAGAAGTCATCAGGGGGCCGAATGTTCATTTCTGCCCCACAATTAAGACGAATCAATGGCCGCTGCCTGAAATGGTATTTGTGGCCGTGCTGAAGGGACTCGGGCGTGAGTTTATTGAGAAGTGTTCAGCGCCTGCACTCCCGAGGGGATTGGAGTCCGACGCAGATGGCAAATAAAGTATGCAGCCCGAGGCGAGAGCACATTATGCTAATTCTAATGTCAGCTGTACTTTAATATACAGCTCTATTTAATCACCCTATTATTTCACATTTCCATATGAAAAAAGGAAGAGAGAGGCAGAGAGGGGGAGAGAGAGCGGGAGAGAAAACCTGCATCACTTCTCTTGCTACTAACACTGCTCAGGTTTAGCTGGATGTATCCCTGGATTTTCAGTCACTATCAGCAAACGTATGCACACATTTACAACTAAAATAACCATAAAGAATAATTTACAATGAAAATTGGGAGACACACATTTATAAAAGTAATATTTTACAAAAAATAAATAAAAGCACTATTACTAATGAATTTACTAATGCTACAGATTGCACCTAAAACACACATTCATAAATACATGTATAAGACGATATAAAATGGAATCTAAAACACGTAACAATTATAATGTGATTTCACCAAGTTCTGTGATTTTATTGGATAGTGAATTATTTTTTATTGACTTTATTGTTAATATTATTCATATTTTTAATATTGAATTTTAATATGGCCTATAATACACACACACACACACACACACACACACACACACACAGAGATACACACAAAATTATAAAACAAAAATTTACTTCAGAGCAGCGTCCATAAAATTCTTCAGAATTGCATCCACTATCAAAACTAAAGAAATTATAATAAAAAAGTAATCTGGATTTTATGTCTTAATATACATGTATAGATATGTACATTTTTAACTTTGCAAATACAACAAAATGCATGAAGCTAAATTACCACAAATATACAAGGCATGACCTATAATACAGATTTCCACACAAAGGCATTTACTGTTTTTTTTTTTTTTTTTTGTAGTTTTTTTTTTTTTTTTATGTTGCATTGTTGCAGTGCATTCTGGCAATTCCGATTTCTCTGATTTGGAAATGAAAGGGCCGAAAAGCAGCCTGCCCATTCTGCTGATAAGTTTGGAGTGATTAGTTTCTCATGCTGAGCACTGGCTGATTCTATTTTCAATTAGATATTCCCAACGAGGCCCAGCTGCCGGGCGGGAGAGGAGAACGAGGACGGTATTGTGTGAAAGTGTGTGTCATCGGCAGTATCAGTCGTGCATGCAGACCCCAATTCAATTAAAGAGAAATTATCACTAATAACAATCGTGGCTCTTCGCACACACTGACTTAAACGGCATGCAAATGCCGGGCTTTAAGACACATTAACCGAAAAATAAAAAGATGACAGTTAATAGGTTTCAGCGTCGCACTGAGAGGTACAATGATCCACTTTAGCTTTCATCCTGAAAATGAAAAAAAAAAAAAAAAAAAAAAAAAACTAAAAAAACACGAGGAATAAAATTATTCAACATGCATTCGCCGCTTTATTTTACAGTTCACAGTCAGTGTCAAATTTACCGTGACGATTATTTTGAGGTAGTCGTTAAAAAACGGCAAGGCCGCTGCATCTTCAATGAGATTAAAAATAAACCATAAATCATTGTATCATTAAAAAAAAAAGATTTTTGTTTGATTTGGCATATATTGTTAGGTACATTATTTGCTTTGAAAGCATAGATCGAATGTGTGTCTGTGTGTGTGTTAGTGAACGAGACACAACCAGATTGTCTTGCGAGGACAAAGGAGCAAAAATCTCCAGGAATTTGAGATTTTTGACACAATAAAGGCGGGTTATAAATTGACAGGAAGGGGGGAGGAAAGGGATATAGCATCTTTTAATGAGGTGCTCATTTGCTGACAGTGGTTTTCACTATAGGGACTTCATTTAGGCTGTCATTAAGTTATTATCTAGCGTAAAGAATTTTGCCGTCCTGTAAGTAGCGTGTTGGGTCTGGAAGCTTTTCTCTCTCTATTAGTGGAAGCGTGCCGCGCTGGCCTGGACGGCTGCCTGTGTTTTGTTTGGCTGTGGTTCACACACAGCTTTGGCAGGGGGCTTCTTGGATGGCTTACAGAGGAAAGAGGGAAAAGCGCGCGCAAGAAAGAAAGGGAGAGCGAGAAACTAGCTCACTCGTGCACGGTAGCTTTTCTGAGCCCACGAGGGAGTCCGGTGTCCCATTTTCGGCATTTACAGTTACGCCATCCAAATTTCCAACAGAAACTACTGTCATAGTACAGTAAAGACAGATCCAGAGAGAGTCACGCCGCTGACCGAGACGCCTTTGAGACATAAGTGCTTCATCATGGCGGTCTGGAAACGTTTTGCAGCTTGAAACAAAAATAAAACGAAGCTGCTGAAAAGTGAAAAATTACTGTAATTGTTAATAAGAACAGGTTAAGGGTACTTGTGTAGAAAACGCATTTAAGAGCACCATGATGTGCTAAATTTGGCAGCTTGGAATTATGGGTCATTTTTCTAAGAGTAACACTGAAATCACATCTCAGACTAAAGTGTTTCTTCATTTTCCATACATTTCCAGAATAATTAATAAATAAATTCAGTACATCTGACGGATTCTCCAAAGCTTAACAGTCTAGTTTTATGACATTTGCAAGATGCTTTTGAGGCCCTGCCTCATACAAACGCCTTCTAAGACGTCTTTAAAAAGCTCCACCTTCATCCCTATCCCAGCATGCTCTCGCAGACTTTTTTTTTTTTTCCGTAATATTGATTAAGTGTAGTCTGGTCCTTAATGATAATTTAGAAGGACTAAACTCCACAGGCCTCGGGATGACTATTCCGTCGAACGATTATTAGTGTGGACACCGTGCTCGAAAATTAAGTTAGATTCTCCTCGGATAGATATGCAGAGCGACGCATGTCCCATTAATTAGGACTCAAGCTGCTGTTTTGCGGAGCAGAGACGGGTCTCGTGAAACATGGCGGCAGCCTCATTCAAGCGCGGCGTCTGGCTGCAAAGCACTGCGCAGCTGAGTGTAAAGAATCGCCACACGTCTCTATTCAACCAGATGAGCGCATCAAACAGAGACGCAATTGTGAGGCAAAATACTTGTCTATCTGAATCTACGGAGAGAGAGTGAAAGGGAAAAAAAGAAGCAAATTGGAGTCCCTTGCGAGAACAGGGAAATAATCCATGGATACGTAAACGACACAGCACGTCACCTCACGATAACCGCTATACGCTAACAAAGCAAGACTCTTGAGATAAAAAACAAAATGAGACTGTAAACACTGGTAGAGCTAAGATGATGTTATGGCTGGAGGATTTCGACACTATGGCTAGCCTCCCTTTGAGGAAGACAGGGTGCAGGATAAGCCTGTAAATGAGGGCCGCGTGCATACAGTAACGCTGGTCTCTTGTATGATGAATGCCATTGTACTGTAAGGAAGAGGTGGGTGGTACAGACAGAGAGGGGAGAAAGAGAGAGAATGAGAGAGCCGCACGGCATTGTGGGTCTCCCCTGCTGTTCCTCCCTGGAGTACTGTGATGTGTGCTCTTCAAAAGGGCTCCTGTCACTGTCACTGCTTCATTTAAAGTCAGACTCCCCTGAATTTGCATCTTGCAACGTCTTACAGGACGTGCCATATGCCGTCCAAAAAAGACAATGCTCACAAATAAATTGGCACCCCCCACCCCACCCCATCTCTCCCCGGCTAAGAAAAACAACATCTGAGGATGCGAGAGGATGTTGTTTTAAAGATGGCACACAACAAAATCCAGCCAGCGTCTGTAACAAACCAAACAACAAAACATCACCTCAGGTTGGGGGCCGGGGGGGTGGAATCATCTGGTTTAAAAAAAAAAATTAGATTTTTTTTTATAATGACTGTCTTTATACCCATACGAGGTGTGAGCGGGAAAAGCTGGTTAACACCGTTTCACGGCGCAGATCTGAGAAGAAATATTCGGCAGTGTTAATTTAGCCGGGTTTCCATGTTCTGGAATCCTCTCAGGAGCGCACGCCGGCCCCGAGCGGAGACTTCAAACCTCACAGCCCAGTCGGAAAGTGCAATAACGAATAAAAATGCTCATTACCGAATGATTTCAGTTTTCTCTATGATTCAATTTGCAGTAATTACTGTGGCCCGCGCTAATAAAAACTGCTACAAAACGCGAAGGTCAACTACCAGTTAGGCGTGTTCATTTTCATCTCAATGTATTCATCCTCAGCGCCTAATGGCCCAATTTTCTCCCCTCGCTCTTCAATAAATATTGCTGGAATTACAGGTTAAATAGCTAAATTAAATCATGGCTATTATGGAAGGCTGCACCAGTCTGTGAGGGAAACAGGTTTACCTCTAGATCGACAATTGCTGGGGAAGTGCCAATCACTAGACAGTTTACGATTAATGTCAACTGTGTCAAGGCCATCAAATTACAGCATTCATTCCCTGCTCTACACCCTGTGTGCTGTGAAATAAGAGAAACGTATGCAAATGCTTTATTATGTCAAAATCAAAAGGGTCATGTGCTGAAGCAGATTAGGCTTTTAAACGAACTAGATGCAAGGTAACTTAGGAGAAAAGGGCCTAAACATCCGATCTGTTTTTAAGGAGGAATTGTGTTAAGGTCAAGCTTTTAAATACTTCGCTCGAAGTTATTAGATTAGCAGAAAAAAGACCAAGACGATGACGGTCGAGATGCGCAGTGAAAGGTTTAATTGCCAGCCACCGGGTCTTGGAGGTGTTTTTTAATTGCTCGGGATGAATTTTGTTCCATCTGATTACCCAGCATACTCTAATGACCAGGGCTACTTATGACAACTGCAAGAGGTGCAGGCGGATATTGAAGCTGGGAGGTAATTTGTGTAATGACTGCAGAGACCGAGAGTGGAGAGCAACTGATTTGGTACCTTCATTCATCCCGGGCTTCCTGACTGGAGCACTAGGCAGTCTGTTTGTGAAGAGTCCCCCTCATTATCCGTCCTCTCGCCCCTTAACGTTTAATTAATATCTTAACCTTTGGAGTTATTTTGGGAGACTCTGCCTTTTCATGCTGGAGATGAGCAAAGGGAAGAAGGAGAAAAAATTGGTCACATGGGACTGCAAATCCCACTTCAAAACTGGACATCCTGTTAACCAGGACTTACTCAGATAACCTTGGAATTTCCCGAGCGTTAGAAGTCTCCCTTTCTGAGCCAGAGTCATCTCTCTTTGAACTGCCTGGAGTTTTTTCGCACACTGGAGTTCTTAAATTATTAAGGTCGAGATTATATTCCTTGTATTTCATGGTACCTGCAGACTAGGCAGATTGAGTCCTTGCTAACAGACTGACTTTCTCAAGCGCTTTACTGTGTTGACGTGTTTCAGCAAGAGGACTGAAAAACAAGAAACGGAGAGGAAAAACACAAAAACAAGTACTCCGCTTTGCAGATCGATAACTCAAAATGCCATGAAGGAGGCGGCGCAGGACGAGAGAGTCCGCCACATGAGCTACAGTGGACCTGGGAGACTAAGCCAGACCTGACAGCCCGCTTCTGGGCCTGGGGTGTCGGAGCGCTCCACATTTGATAGAGTCAATGTCACGACAAACTGATTTGCATTTAGAACAAAGATGACATGAGCCCTAGGCACAGGGTGCCTCCCTCCCGTCCGCCCAGCTTGTGGAAAGTTTCCTGACATTTCTTGCATTATTAAGCCAGGGGCTTCATTACCATGTGTGTGATCTGGGAGTCTCCCAGGCCTCTAATTCCTCACCTTGAATTGCTAATGTCTTGTTTATGACTATCATGGCAAATCGGAGGCAACAATTACATGCAAATCAGTCCCGGTGCATTGTGCTGCTGCGAACAAAGCTGTGGAGAGCCAGAACTGCGCCTGCCCACAGTTTCCTCTCTTATGGAGGAACACTTCACGGTTTTTACGCATTTGACGTACGCTTGTAGGAAGAACTGCACCTGCTCTGTAGGCTTCGGAAAGGGGAGATAATCGTGAACTAGTGCAGCGCCGCCCTTAGCCGCAAAGTTACACATCTCGGAGCGTGCTCAGCGGGGACAGCACCGTCTGCCACAAAGACAGTGGGCAGATCTGAGGGGGAGAGATAGCATTCAGCAGGGGAGCAGGGAATCATGGGTGATTTACTAAGTGTAAATGAGGCGAAGGAATCTTGAAGCAGCTGTTTTTTACAGCCTGCTTGACATACTAGTGCAGACCTGGACTGGACAGCGCACAGCCATTTCCCACAGCTAACATCTGCTTTACATTCTCTGCCTCCTATCTGCCAAATCCCCAACTGGACAGGCTGAGTTCAAGAGGATAAACACACTTCAGCAGTTTGGACAGTACTACCTCACTACTTTTCACCCACTTTTTCCTTTATATTTTTTCCAGTATTCTGTTAACTAAATATATGTCACATCTTGTCTGTATTTTATTTTGTCATTATCACTAATTTTATTTATTTGCAGGACTAAAAGTGATAGGAAGAAAGGAGTCACAATGAAGTAATCAGAGTTCCTAAAGATCCTTAAAACAAGATAGATTCACCTGGATAAAATATTACAACTTTTAGAACTTGATTTTTTTTTTTGACTAAAAGTGTACTTTGTCTTGATGTTTGCTGGTTCACACTTAAAATCTACCAGTGAAATAGCACAAATTATACTGTACTAAAGATACTGTAAATGTTTGGATAGTTTAACTAGAAAATAATTCACAAATTCTTGTCAAGAGTAGAATTTTTGCAATTTCAATCTGATATCTTCCACATAAGTAGCATGGCTAAAGGTGCAAAATGCATGGCTACCTAGACATTTTTTGGCAGCACTAGATCTTCTTTCGCAGCAAACAGCAAATCAAGTCAGAGTTTGAAACTAAGAGTTCTCAAAAACGTTCACCACAAGTGATTAGCCATTTTGACTTGTGCTTAAGGTGGAGCACGGAGCCCTTGCAAAATGCCAAAACCTCTACTCCCATAAACCAACATGAACGTCCATTATCCTGTCATAATTTCACGCAAAGGATGTTATTTATATTCATCTCTGACAGGAAAAGTGCGTGACCGTGAGAACTGACATTTATATGACTGTCTGTGTTAAAGCTTTTCCCCTGACTGACAAAGACACGCTCTCCTCTCCTCTGCCGTGTGCAGCGAAATCCGGGTGCATGTGGCAGCGCCGCGGCCCATCTCCTCACGTGAGATTAGGGGAGGCAGGGATTAGGCAGGTCGGGAGGGGGTACAGAGCTGAAGGGTTACTGGCATTATTTCTTATGAATTTAAACGAACGCTGAGCAGCTTAGGAAAATCAGAATGAATTAAATTCATTAACTCACCCAGTGACAGCAAAGTGGCAGGGCGGAGAGAAGAATTAACAATTTCTCTCCAATGAGGTCATGTCATTCCAAAACAGGCCAGCGGTAGATAGGCAGGGAGTGTGTGCAAACACACGCGTGTGGGTCAGAACTTTGAACATCGTGTCAGGAAACCGTGGCTTGCTGGGTCACTGTCAGGCAGAGGGAGCTAGAGGAGAACAGAAGGTCTCATCTCCCTTCATCCTCTCTGCGGACGGGGGAAAGGTGGATGTCAAACTGTCATTACCAGTCCACTGGATTTACTCCCTCTGGAGAACATCAGCTTTTAAATAAGGCTTTAAAATTACCATAAGTGTGCCCGTGTGCAAGTGTGGCCATGTGTGTGCGACAGTGTGGAAAAGGTAGATGCTTTCAGTAGTTTCTGGATGAGGAACCCGAGCTAATGCGGAAGGCCTAAGTCAGCAGCTCTGTGTATGAAAGCCTGTGTCATGTTAACAAATTAAAAGGATTAGAGGTGAATGGGACAGACATGGCTTAACATCGGCATCAGGCTGGTCAGCACTGGGAAGAAGGGGGAGAGCGAGAAAGTGGGCAGCGTTTAGATGAGATTGGGGAAGGGGGGCAATTCAAACCTCCTAATCCTGCTACACAGGTCTTAAGTAGCACCAGCCTCACCTGCCTGCTTGTACCTGCCTCAAAATGCAAAAGAGAACTTCTCAGAATCGCAAATGTTGGGAGTTTAAAACATAAGAATAGGATCAATAGAAATATACAGTCAAAGCGAATGCTAATGCTAAGATTAGGCACCAACCAGTTTGAACAAAATTTTGAAATGTTTGAATTTTAGCTTTATACAGTTCTTGTAATTTCTGTTAAATTCCTATTGCTTTTATTCAAATAGCAATTCTGCTTACCTCAATTCAGACTCAGGAATTAAAAATAGCATTCAGTTCTAAATGCCGCTCAACCCTGGGCACTAAATCAAACAAAAACATCACAAGTGACTGGCAAGGTAATTATGGATAATCTCATCCATTTAGTGAATATTAACAGTTGTATTAATTGTTAAATCACTGTCTAAATGTTTAAAGCGAGGATGTTTGTTTTGTTGCCACTCATGTCATGTTTTTGTCTAACCGTGTTTTTTGCATCAATGCCATGACTGGTGCTTCCACTGTGAACGCACCATAAGCCTGATTTGCACGGGACTACAAACCAACAGATTTTTGGACAGCCTCTTCAGTCTGCCCTCATGCCAGAGTGAGAGGGTCCAAAGTGTACAGGCCCAAGAGGGAGCATCCCCACATGATATGCCTTGCTTATTGGCTCAACTCTCTCTCTCTGGCTCTGTGTGATGTAATGAGTCTCCAGTCCTTTGGGGCACAGGCACTGCCATTACATCTACAAAATATTCTGTTAAAATGCACTAATGTGTATTCATTTAATAAATTGATATTAGAAACAAAGTACTTTTATTAGGTACCCTGCCGGAAATTTTACAAACTGTGCTTGCAATTATTGAAAAAACTAAAATCACAGAATGCAATATGAACTCAAACATTCCTCATCAAATTCTTTCAAGACCGCATTATCTGGCCTTCGCAAATCAAATCAGATTTACAGCAATAACAGCATAATTTCTTATTGTCATTTCTCCTAAAGAATTCATGGGAAAAACTGATACTTAATTGAAAGAGCAACCTCTGAACTATATCAAAAATAAATCCTGTAGCTTTAACCGCTTAGAACTAAAACTGTTGTGTTATAGGCAGAAACAGAAAAAAATGCAGCAACCTGAGTTTCTTCTAGACTGACTCCTGCAATTGTCAGACTAATGTATGAGGAAGGTGACTCAAACATCTGCCTCGCTGATCGGTCTGTGGACTCCTAAACACGTTTACACTCGGCCTCAGTAGTGGGTGTAAAAATGTCTCCCACGGCAGAGCAAAAATTAGGTTTTGGCTTGTGGTTGGGCACCTTTATTTACCCAGCAATTTTGGTGCAGAGATGCCAGCTTGGGAGAAATTCGAGAGAGGTGCATGAAGCCAGGTGATGCTTGCATTCCGAAAAAATAAGCAGGATATCTTATGAAGCATAATCATAGCAACAAAACAGCTAAATACCTTACTACTAAAAAAAAAAAAAAAAAAAAAAAAAAAAGACTTTTTGTGAGCATTTGCCTTACTAGTGTAAATTCTCTCTCTCAATTTCATAAATAAACTAAATAATATCTAATTTGAGTTCAAAAACTGGCAGATGTTTTAGGACACATAGACCTTTTGTGGTCAGTGTGGAGTAACTAGCTAAATTAAAAGGTGCTGTAAGAAAGTTGGCACTATTATCTGACAGTAACATCTGAAAAACCAAAAAGCTGATTTCTTTTTAGAATTTTTCAGGAACTTTCTATCTGTTAATCATAAATGTGTAGTAAAAGAAGTTCCAGAATAGCTAACAACACTTAACAGCACCTTTAAAACCATTAGCAGTCAACTCATAAGTATACATGAACAAACCTGTGAGTGTGTTTATGTGGTTTTGGAGGCAGCGTCCATGCGCTCTGGCCGAGGTCTCTGTGTTTACACTGCTCAGACAGAGAGAACCTGTGCGCTGTGTCCTGGAAGAGCAGATTCAGACCAGACATGGGTTAGAGTAGGAATCCAGGGGCTGGAGAAAGGGGGAGGATGTGTGTCCTCTATCATAAACGGCCCTTATAAGGGCCTGATCACACGCAAGCTGCACCTGATGGACTGCACCGAGACAAGGGGCAGCCGAGGCTGTTGGACCTCAGGAGTGGTAAAAACACACACACACTCAAACACAAGCGTACATAAACACATGACCTGTGCGAGAGGTGCTTCCTATCATCAGGCAGTCGGGAGTGTGAAAGGCTTGCTTTAACAAGCACCTGTAAAATGTAATCAGGCGTACCAAATGCACCCAATAATCGCGCCAGCCATTGTGTCCCGGCCCACTCTGCACTTCAGACCAGGGAGGAACGGCTAGCAATAACGTACTAATTGCACAAGCACTTCATTTCCGTGGCACTCGGCTGCACTGCAACTGAATGTAAATGTTGTTTTAGAGCAACACACAAAAAAGACTGTAACTAAAGCCTTTCTGCAAACTGCATGAAATATTTAAATCACTGAGCCAGACCAAACATGGAGGATGATGTAGCTTTAATTAGCAAACAAAACACAGAGGTTTGTGTACTGACAGGCCGGGAGTTTTTAAAATGCACGGGGCCAGGTCTGCCTTACCCAAGCAGTGTTTGGTATCCCTGTCTGTAGAGCATTCAGCTAGACAAAATAATAAGAAAAATTGGGTGCTCCAGTCAGCATAAACAAAGTACCCCTCCCTGTCAGCACAAAGAAAACATTTTCTCATGGGATGATTATAACCGTGAGTCGAAGTTGTAAAATGGCCCCAATGTCAAAGAGATGATGATAATCACATGACTCTCAGCGGCATGAACCCTGGCATGCTCAGCGTGTCAAACCACACGCTTGAAAATGCTCTTTGTGAGTGAGATTTTAACTCTTTGTGACCAATTTTTTCCCTGACAACAAAAATAAATGTCTCAAAATGGTGAGCAAGATTACAGGAGCCGTGAGTTGCTCTCCTTCTGTTTAATTCCCAAGTGAAAAAGGGGGCTGGAAAAAAAAGCTAAAAAAAAAAAGCTTAAGAAAAGAGCACAGCAGAAAGTAATGCTGGAAAAAACATGTCAGAGACTGTAAATGGAGGAAAGGGTGGTGGTAGTGGGGGGTATGGCATTCACACAGTACGCCTGTCTCCAGTATAACTGAAACCAGGCCCTCTCCCATAACCAGTCCAATCTGTTTTCATTTGCCAGAAACAGAACTCCTCGAACACCCCCATCTCTCCTCCCAAAACCTGGTCTTCAGCAAAGGAAGAACTTTAAATATCAACTCCTCGTTTCTAACTGGTCAACCATTGGCATTCTAGAATGTTATAAACATTGGGACTAAATTTAAGGGATTGTTCGTTCTTATAGACCAGGTGTGTGAACTAATAGTACCCTGAGGCACTGAGTTAATTTGGTAAATCTTAAATGGATAGTTCACCCTTAATTCTGTCATCATTTTCTCTCCCTCAGGTCATTCCAAACCTGTATGACTTTGTATCTTCTGTGTACCACAAAAGAAGATATTTAGAAAAATGTCCATACTGTGAAAATCAGTGAGAATATGAGAATTTGCAAAATAACAATCTCCAATAAAATCCAGCTGGTAAATATTTGTTTTGGAACTTGTTTTGGTGCTGTAGGTTTAGCTGATCATTAGTTGGTACAGGCTGCTAGACAATCTAATAACAAACCAGCTGGTCTTAACATCTTAAGCTGTTGTTTAGAACTTCTTAGTCAGTCCACCAGCTAATCACTAGCCAGAAATCAGCTAGCATATTCCAAAACAATATAATGACACATTTTCTCTAGCTTTAACCAGTTTTAACTCCTCACTTTATGTACAAGTCAAATTAGTGGTACAAAGTGCAGCATGGATTTAGCAAATGAGAAAGTAAACCCGCTAAAACATTTAACTAGGTTGCCCCAGTCCATGCCATCAAGGAGAGCTGGAACAGAGACAGTCAGACACTAGAAAACTGGAAAATGCTCACTGTCAAAGAGAGCAATGGTTTCTGGCACTGCCTTAGCAGAGAGGGAAAAATGGACTTCAAAAAATTGCATTAGCTGAGCTATTCATTTCATTTGAGAGAATTTACATCACTGCCTGGGAACGATGTCACAATAAGAGCCAAAACGGACCGTCTTCCCTTGATTCCAGCTCTGTTATGGCTGAGCATGGCCCTGAAATAATGTCAAAGTGTCTCAAACACCCAAAGAGGACTGCAAGAAAAGAGACGGAGAAAAAAAGGCATTGTGCAAACTGAAAGGATAATGATTCATTCTCTTTTATTCCACATCAACCGGAAATTACTAAAAGCCAAGCGCTTTCTGCCAGTGCAACCCTTGGATTTTAGAGGGTGATCCACATGCATGTTATTGCTCTGCTGGGTTATTGATCGTGAGCAGAGACTTGTGCGGTCCGCCGAGGAGTCCTTCAGAGATGCAGAAGGAGCACAGAGCGGAGGCCAGGCGGGTCTTGGGAGCCGAAGCAACGAGGGAAGATGGGGGCCTGTGTGAGCGAATTAATTACACGTGCATTTTTGGATGGCGTATACCATAATGAGCCCCAGCTGGGCCAAGCATCCAACTCCCTTTAAATGTAACTATAAAAAGCTGGGCATTCAGCAATCCCTTCACAAAGAGAGCAGGGCACTATAAAAGGTCCCTGTGATGTGTGTGCAGAAATGTGCAGGGGGCAGGCAGGGAGCTGTGCCAGCTGGGACGGCCAGGCGCACATTTTAGACGTTGAAGGTTGTAATTGCACAGACAGCACCGTCTTGACACGGGCACTGAAAACCACGGTCATGTGAGATAAGGTGATGAAGCTCTGTCAATCAACATTAAAAAAACTGATTAACAAGAAATGTATTGTAAGATCACTGTGAAAAAGTTAGCTAGCAGAATGTTAAATAAAAGAGCTGCTTAGTTTTACTGACTTCACACCACTCATTTCACACCTCAGGTTTAAACAGGGTTGATTGATATCACTACCATCTACGGACGAGGCCGATTACCTTCCGCTTTATTTCAGCTTTGCTGATTAACTTTAATGATGCTCATTTAGCCTTGCAATTCTTATCTGATTTCTGAGCCCAACTGAGCAGAGAGGGAGAGAGAGAGAGAGAGAGAGAGAGAGAGAGAGAGAGAAGATCGGTTAGTGCCATCAAGGGAAGTGATGTTTGAATTGGCGAAAAGAGAGAGAAAGTTGACTCTCCAGCCCCAATTAAACTGGGCTGATGCACTGGCCTCCGTTTAATTTAATTTCACATGCTACCTCTCACTTTCAAATTAGGCAGATGGCCAAAGTTCCGCCAGAGGCAAAATTCCACATGGCATCCTCTTCCAACAACAGGGGCCACAGACTGCGGACAGAGCGATGCTCCCAGCCGGGGGTCTACAGATCTCTCCCGACCAAGACTTGGCCACCTGGGACACAAGAAAATTCTGCACGTAAAGACCCTTCATAAAGACTTAGATGTGAGTGAACAGGGTGGCCTAACACAACTGCCCACATGCAAATAATGCTTTCCTAAGAAAACTCTGGCCTAATTAGAAGATTAGAGAGGGTAACTAAACAAAAGTGGCTCAATTACCTGAAAGATATGCCTTTCATCTTCAATTTTTCCTTCAAGTCATGCCAGGTGCATTAACACCTTTCTATACAGACAACAGGGGTGCCATCTTAAAATAACAAGACTCTCTTCTCTACTCCACTCAACCGCCACAAGCAATTTCACTGGATTAACCGGCGGGTTTCTCTGGTGGCTTTGAGTGCTGAAGAAAGTGATTTATTTTCCTGCATCTAATCAGAAGGACGTGTATTAAAGCACAATAAGTGACTGCTGTTGGCTGAGGTCCAGCATTGTTTACAGCTAAAAGGTCCTTGAGCTAGCAAATGAATTAGCCTGCCAATGGGTGGTTTTGGCCTTCCAACAGGTTGCAACAACAGCGGCTTTTGTCAAAGATATGAAGTTATCAGACGAGCGCAGCTATTTACTGTTTTTTGTTTTTCAGGAGTTCAAAAAAGTAATCCAATTGATTTGAAGTGAGGAAAATGCTAGCATGGGCAGCCATATTGTTTTAATAGATTAAAGGGGCCACTGTTTCCATGCAATTTCGAGGGGAATAATTTGATGCGTCTCATCGAGCTTATTGTGTTTTCATAAAGACAAAGGTAGGATTAAATGCGCAAGCCTGAGCCTCTGATGAGTAATCGGGGGGAACGCTGCGTTCTGTGAAAGCAGACACTTGCTCCAGTTTCACGACGCTGCCACCCAGACACTCCCGCGTGTAGAGTAAATAGTAAAGTAACACCAGAATTCACCCACAGAGGAACAAAATAAACTCTCGAAATCTGCGTGTGCCAAACCTAAACAGGGTCGGGTGGACGGAAAGTTTGGAAATGGCAGCAGACTCATAGAACGCCAATCGGTTCGTCACGGTGAAAAACGAGGGAAAGGGTTAACCTGAGAGTGCCTCACGGGACAATCGAACGATGCCAGCGCGTGATCCCCTGCTCCAGCCAGCGCTTTGATAGAGCGCTTTCTCTAAACTCCACAGACGAGAGCAATTACTGTAAGAGAAGCATGATTATAGGTCTGCCATATCCACACAGGCCTGGCATTTTGCTGTTTTACATGCCGGGGGTTTCAGAAGAAGAAAGACAGAGGACAGTATAAAGCAAAGGGGAAGAGAGGCAGAGGGGGAAAGAGAGAGAAGTCCACGGGGAACAAATATCAATATTGCAGGATGCATTTCAGCTTAAAGCGGCTAGAGCCATCACTCTGGCAGGATGGAATGTCTAGGGCCTGCTCTGCGACCGTTAGCATGTGAAATTGGGTAGACTTAAAACCCCCTAAACAAGGGGATCAACACGCATTCGTCAAGCTGTGCCGCCCGCCCGCGCACACCAGCACACGCAATCTCCATAGAGCGCTCCGGTCCTTCCGAACGCACTCTGCCACGCTTCCTACCTTCAACAGTGACAAACAGCCCCTCCGTAGACTGTCACCAGGCTTTAATTTCACTCTTAAAAGCTTCTCCCCCACCTCTCCGCATGATCCACAAACTTTGTATTATTCAACTGCTGGCCCCTAATCCTCCCAAGCTAACAGAGGGAAAAATTAGCTTTTGTTAAGTGGTGATTTCTCCTGCTAAATGGCAACACCCTTTTGTGGGAAGTATTCCAGGCTTGAGAGGCTTCATTAGACGGTTCGGATTTAAACTGGCGAGATGGACTAATTCCCTCAGACGCGGCGTGTCAAAAAGCCTGAACGGCCCAGGAGAATGTGCAAACGCTGGGAGGAACCTGCGCTAACCTGGTAATCCCATCCTGTCCACTGCTTTCTACACCCGCCCCATTGTTTGCGGCGCCAATCCACTTTTGCCAAAGCGGCTTTAGAGGGAGGTATACAGGGACTGCCATCTAGGCCTGCTTAGACCCAGCCTGAGGGGCTTACAATACGCTCTCGTCCCCGGCATCTCCCCCTCTTTACAAATTCAAATCTTCATGGAGACTAGTTCACAAAACAAACACTGTCAGTTTGATGGAGCCTCTGTAACGATATGCAAAAGGCAAACCGGGAAGGTGCTCAGTTTTCCTGAATAGCACTGCAGCTTTCAAACCTGCAGGAGGAGGACGGGGCTAAACAAATGAAGATAAATACAAAATACCACCCTATACGTATTTGGTTTCGAGAAGTGGCTTCAACTCTAAAATCTTAAGAGGATTTAAAAGCTGTTGGTTACCTTGAATAATTCCGCACGAGCCACGCAGGAGAAATCTGTGTGCTGTGTACATCTCTGCTGACAATAAAAGAAACGGAAAAATAAATAAAACAAAGGCCAGCGTGAGGGCGAAAGCCACCAGCGTGTGCACAGAGCCTTGCCAGTGCTTACAGTCCAAATTAGTGACAAGTTTATTCCCTGCCTGTGGTCGAGAGAGACTAAAATCCCGCCATACGACAGCCACAAAGTGGCACAGGGACTGTTTGATGTCTTCATGTGGGATATAGTAACCTCTTAAAGCTTGTACGCAGTCCAGAGCACACAAGATTACACTCTCACAATTACAGTAGGAGGGAATTGTTTACTTCTTTACAGATCGCTGGGAAGTCTGTCAGTCCCTCGCCTGTGACAAAAACGATAAACTGCAAATTATTTGTGGGTGAACTGGGGTAGCAGAAAGACTGCTGAATGCGAATTTAAAATTTGAGGAATTAGAAATCAAATGCACTAAAATAAATGGTTAAGATATTAAATATATATTATAAATAAGATATTATATATTAAAATATATAAATTAAATTAGTGGGCCAATGGGACAGTACATATATATTATATATAAAAAAAATATTTTTTGAATTATAGTTCAGTACATTACCTTTCCTTTGGGGTGTGGCCAATTTAATTCAAAGACCAACACACAAATTGAAAGAGAGACAATTTTGTCTCAACTAAATTAATAATATATGATTTTATAAATGTTTATTTTTCAAGTATTCCTCCTCCTCAAAGAAATCACTCGCTCTGATGTTTAAGGTCTCATACGATGCATGTAATATGAGCGGGATGATTGACTGGCCGTGATTACGCTGCCCTTGAGGGTTTAGTTGTAAGTTTCTCTCGGCCATTATCACAACACTGATGGCACACATGGCAGTGTTTAGAAAGCGCCAGGCTTCAGGTATGCCAGAGCCGTCACACACTCTGTGCATTGCAGCATAGCGCTCATATGCTGAGCGTCTGTTGGCTCACAACACATCTCTTTGTTTTGGAACCAACCCCAGAATCCTCATGCTGGTAAAAGTTGTGTTTAATTCTGTCGCTATATCAAAATGACAAGGAGACCACCGGTTTCTGAAATAGAAAAAGAAGAGAAAGAAACTCGCATATACGCTTCTTAATCTTGCTAGCAAGGGGCATTCACTCATACACAAATAACCGGACACACGCGCACACACATTGTCGTGTGATGCCTTTGCCAAACCACAAATGAGAGGCCAAAATTCCATAGGCAAATGCTTGAACCCAGCAGGGCTTTGACAAAGGGAAAAGAAAAATCAGTGGAAAGGTAACATTAGTGAAAAGTGTACAAATTGATATGCTTAAATTAAGGTAAATCCCTAAGGACTAAATAAATGAAGCTCATTTCAAAGGTAAAATAATACACACACACACACACACACAAGCAAGAAAAAAGACACCGCATTTAGGAACATTTCATCATGTTTGCAATGAAGGAAAAAGATCACAAGGTGATGCTAAGTTAACCAAAAAAAGAAATTGAAACGTAACAATGTTATTAATTGCGTACTAGCAATAAGACGGATTAAACCAATCAGGTGTGAGAATAAAAAGGGGGGAGGAGGATGAAAACAGGAAGATCTGGAACAAAATGAAAATTAAGAAGGTAAACGATCCTATTTTTGGTTCTATTCTCCCAATGTCCTCCATTCAGATGTTAAAGACACCGAAGCCCTCTATTGCAGAGCCTTCTTGTTTAGAAATAAATAGGCCAAACAATAGATTTGAAATGCCTGTCTGCGGTTGAGGGGCTGTTTTCTTCTGCTTGCTTTATGACGTTTCATTACATAGAAAGCCGTTTAAATGACTGCTCTTTTTCTTAGACCAATTACAGGAGATATCTGAGACAACAGCAAGAGAGCGATGCAATAAAGAGGCCCGCACAAACACACAAATGTGCCATCTCCTCTTTCTCTCCGGTACATCCGACGCCATCTCCTCCTGACCCCCCCCTAAAACACAAATACGCAAACACACACACACACAAATCCCCACATCCACAAGCGCCACCGCCACCAATCACAGCCCTGACGCCAGGACATCAATTCTCGCAAGTCGCAGAAAATTACCATGCATGAATGCAAAAAAGCCTGATCAGGAGTAATTAACACGGCTTCATATGCAAATTTTATTAATGCAGAACTACAAAGTCATTATGCAAATGCAACTTTCGTCAAGCCTCTTGACAAATATTCAGAGCTCCAGCCAAAGAACAGGTTTTTCTCTCTCTCGCTCTCGGTCTCTCTCTCTCTCTCAGACTCTGTACTTTTTTCCAAGGCACAGAGAATGTATAACAAGTATGTTAAGTTATTTCGAACTTGGGAAATCTTTTTTTTATATTCTTATGGAAGTTTAAATCTTAGCAGTAAGGCGATGATGGCCAGGCATCCGCAATTAAAAAGCTGGCTCTTGGTAATGACTGTTTGGCTTTGGAGCGAGGTAATGAACCTGTAATTCTGGGGGAAGCGTGGGGGGGGGGATGCGGATATGAATATGCATGAGGCTCACTGCCTTTGATGATTAAAGAAAATTTTAATATTTAAATGAGTGCATGCAAAGTGATTAACTGAAAAAAGCAACGAGGCAAAAATCTGAAAAGGATTTCAAGATGCTGAGAAGAACATGGATGCAGCTTTCCTTTTTTATGGTCTATTAATGACTAAAACTGTTTTCTCTCGTTCTTTCTCTCTCTCTCTCTCTCTCTCTCTCTCTCGTTTTCAGCTTCTCACTCCTCCTGGCTTTTCCTGTTCTTGCCGCTGCTGGACACGACCCAAATGCAAGGATTTGGAAGGCATTTCAAAAGCTAAGTAAAGGTAGCACTTTCCTGAATTTTGAAGTAGTGGATTAAACACACAGGAGGGAAGAAATTAAAGTCTGGTTCACCAAAGGGAACGGCTTTAGCAGCATGTAAGGCCGTGTCATAACTATGGAGGACGGTTTGACATGAGCCGCAAAGGGGCCACATAATCAACCGCCGATTAAGAGAGATATTGCTAAAACCAGACAATCTACTTTACTTGATGGCCACGAAACTAATACCTCTCAACATATAAATCGAATTGATTTTGCAGGCTTGATTATGGGTTGCAGTAATGTAAAAAAGCTAATTATTTCAAATGCAAATGTAGCATGCAAGGTCTATTAATGCAAATTTTAAATGCTAATCTTAAGTGTTAATAAGTTAAAAGGTGCAATGTACATCTAGTCGAGGAAAACATAACCAAACAGTCCCTGCTTGTTTAATTGCACATTAGAAGTACTATTCAAAATGCACATATGAAAAAAAGACAAATGCTGCATTTTAAATCTAAACCAATAGCTAATGTGGCTAATTCAGACATTTAAAAAGGCGAGGAAAAAAACGGTTAAACTAGACAAAAATGGGCAATTTTCACTTCAAATCGGCCACTTGGTCTGACTTCAGGCTTTATTGAAACAACAGAAAGGGAATAAAACAAGAAGACCAGCAAGAGAGCTGTATCTGAGGCAACATATTAAATCAAACATCTATCCGTGCACACTGATTCAGGCATAGCCTCTGCACCCGGGCAGATCGTCCTCCTGCCAAGCCTTTGTGAATCTTAATTGAAAAAATGGCATGTGTGTCATATTATGGAAGCATGTTTTCGATATCTCTGCGCCTGTGTTGTGTCATTATTTATTGAAGAGCCCTCCCAGTGTATATGTTGATTCTGAGAGAGGGACATGTACTCTCAATTGAGATGTTCCGCGCAGCGAGGGAGGATCCAAATATCTGTTTATTCTGGACTGTGCATGTTCATCTCTGCTGGGCAGAAAATAAGAAAAATATACCATCTTCTGATGTACTCAAAATTCAGTCTGCTTTACAACAATGTTTAACATCTAATGGGCAGCGCATGTTCTCTCAGTTCCCCTCTGTAAATATTGAATTTAGACATTACATAAGAAAAAATGTGAACTGCACATGCAAGATCGACTAAACCACGGAACCTACATGTTCAACCTAATGCCTAAAAACAAACAGAGATGAAATCGAAATGAATGCTAACATTCGAAAAACAAAGCACATCATGCAGAGTTACAAAGCTGGCAAACCATGCTGGCACCACACCGCTGCAAGTGAAACTCTGAAACAAATCTTTCTGGGCAAAATCTCAAAAATAGGTAGGAAGTGAGGGCACGTAACAGGAACCGGCTGGCCGGGCTCAGTATCACTAAAGCCAGGACCGGGTCGTTCTTCAGAGCATTAAAAGCTCTGAGATAAGAGATACACCACAATCTCACTATTGAGATACAATAACCACATTTTATCACTCAGTGCACTGCTAATATTTTACAGTGGGCTCCATAAATAGAATATAATCAATTTGCATATTTAAATAATTAAAGATGCACTCAGTTTTTTTTTCCCACATTCTTTTTTTACCGTAGAGCATTGTGCTAAAGTTTTCGTTTACCAAAGCAGAAATGTGCATAGTCAGCCACAAATTATTTATTCGGCAAGCAAAAATGTCTATTAAAATAATATAATAATGTGATGGTATTCAGCTAGTCATGTGATCTCAACATGGTGGCACCCTTTCCGATAAGACGGGGTTCTGTTTTGCACGTATTATCTATTAATTCAAGTACTATTCATTCCTTTACGCTTTAAAATTTTAAATGAAGTTTTTTTTTTTTTTTTTTTAAGTCTGAGAGCACATTTAATTACCATTCACAATGAATCTGTGACCATCAAATATGCTGATACTGAGGATGTCAGGCCCCGAACATCAAGCGTTTTGGCTCCTGATGAATCGATTTGCATAACACCTACAAACGGTTCTGGCACTAGACTCGAGACGGCATTAATGGCAGGTGCGGGCTGAGAAGCGACAGGGGCCCAGCGGTGTGATCACTCTCAAGGAGAGGCAGGGTGAGAGAGGAAAGTGTTTGAGGTAAATTTCTTTATAAATATAGCATGTCTCATGAAATATTCACCGCGACGATCTGGTGAGCCAAGGGTCAGAAATAACTCCCCCTGTCGCAGCACTTGTTAGACGTGTAAAGCTGTGTGAGTGTGCTTGGATGGTGTGAGTGGAGAGAGATTGAGAGAGAGAGAGAGTGAAACGTTGACAGAAACAGGGGCCCATCATGGCAAAAGACATGTCCACCATCTCACCACGTGGCCAGGTGGCGTTCCTATGGTGATAGAATGCGAGCTAACTGACGCAGCCTGCTGTGAGCTTTTAGATTGAGCACCAATGCAATTGTATGGCATTTAATAGTCACTTTCTAATAAGAACAAAAGCAATATATTTATGTTTATTCCTTCCTTAATACTGATGGCCCTAAGCATTAAATTAACTGATAAACTGCTTAATGTGCATTAACATTTCAACTTTATTTTAATAAATAATTGGAATTATCAAAAACAAATGATTTTGCGATACGATCAAATATTTGTTTTAGTTCACTTGAGATTTTGGTTGTTGTTGTTTTATGGAAGCTTGATATTTTTACATTATATTTTTACTTGATATTTTTAATATTGAAAGAGCATTCAAATTGTAACAGCAATGACAGATTTTACATCTATTTACATACAAGTCCTTCTTATAGCTATTTGCGTGCCGAAATGTGATTAGCCTAAACATACCTAAATATAACTAAACGTGCTTAAAACATTTTTACATGTCTTAAAAGTCAGTCAAAATGTATGTGTAAAATAATCACGTTAACACAGTACTGTAACCAAATGTATCTGGGCAAATCAAAACTCTTAAGGACATTTGTGCTGTCTATTTGTCACTCTTATTTACATCCTTATATTTAAGCCAACCTCAAATGCAACATTGGTTTGGAATGGTACGCGGCTGCATCACCACACATGCACACCAAAAAGAGCTTGATTACAACCAGCACCAAACACTAAAACACAACCATCCCTGTTGGGTGCTGTAGAACACAAACAAACAGATGACAAACAGAGCTTGACACAATCTTCTTTCCTTCCACCATCGCACATGCATATTTAAAACGTACAAATTTTGCATCTGATCACTTATATCTCATAAAGTCAGTGAGTGCGAATTTTGAGAATTAAACATCAGTAAGCGAAATAAAAGAGATGGGAGAGGAAGCTCATATTCCCGGGAAGAATGTTGATCATTCCACATGTATTTAGACATGAATATGCATTAAAAAGACGAGAGCCTAAGTTTACCAAAAACACCTATATTTTATGCATAATATTATTTCACAATCCTTTTGTTTCTGGTTTATGAGATCATATTAAATTATTGCTATTTAATTAAGGCATCCTCACAGAGAACAAAGCACCGCGGTTCATAGCACCTCTATCTGAAATCTATAATTAAATAACAAGTACCATTAAATGCCTGGCCAACTTCACCAGGCCAAGCCATCTAGATGCATTACTGGGTGGTAAATGTCTTATTTATTTGTTTATTTATGTATGTATTTCACATTTAGACTGCTTAATGATGCACAGTGGCAACAGTCAGCTCTGTCGGCCATCTCAGGGACCTATTTTTCAGTGCCACTGAACTGTTTTAACCTAGCTGTGCGACACGAGAGGGGCTCTAGTGGCTCGCGAGCGCAAACCAAGCCCTCCCAATGCCCCCAGCAGCAGCTCCTATCGCCTGAGGGTATGCAGAATGTCATATTTTATTTAATTAGGGCTATTAAATATAATTAAATTCGGCTGAAACTTAAGACGGCTAAGTGGCAATACAATACGGTGCAGAGCGAGCCTGTGTCCTGCTGATATTTATGCGAGAAATATTGAATTCAACCCTCAAGTGGTTCCTCTTCAATGGCTGTCCCGTATTGTCATAGATAACGTTGACTTTTTCATACACACTAATAAAGAAAAAGCCACTGGGAGAATTATCGCTAAAAGCAATTTCAGTAATCAGAATACTTTATCACAAGGTCTTTTTGCAACTGATTATAGGGTTTCTGGAGCAAAGCACACAGTGTTTAGTTATCACCGCGGAGTCTCCAGAGAACAGTTATGTATATGTGACTTAATGAAGTTGCCGTTTAGTACCTTCACTCAACCAAAAACCAAGAATCACTTGGATGATTTTCCTCCTAAAGGCCAGTAATGTACGCAAGATATGAGCCGTGATATTGGGAATGTTAACTTCAGGAACGAAAGGCCAGAAATGATGCTCTTCCTGTTGGACTATCTGTGAATCACAGGCCAAGAAGAGAGGGCTGATGTGATGGAGGCTGACGTGTGGCAATGAAGCGGTAGAGTTTAAGACCTGTCACAACATTGCTCGTATGTCAAGGTTACTCGGATGGTTTAATGAAAAGATCAAAATGCACTCCGGCCTATAAAAAAAAAAAAAAAAAAAAAAAAAAGATGTGAGGTTCTGGAAGAGCAGGGAACTCTTGCAAATATAATGCCGGTCTGATCAGAGTTAGCTTTTGGAACCTTATTGATGGATTCAGAAGTGGTCTTCCTCATCAACATCTCTCTCTCTCTCTCTCTCTCTCTCTCTCCCGCATTCTCATGCTTTCTCTCATTTCTCCACTTGAAGCTGGCAGATGGATATATTATAGAAGAAAAAAAACAAATTCATGAAAAATGATCTGTGCTTTGCCGAGCAAGAGTACCACTGCTATTTTCAAGGCGGAGTGGCTGAGTGTTTTTTTGCGTGTCATTTTCTGTTTCACGTCGAGAACAAATGGAACGGGAAAGGTTTAGCATAAAAGAATACTTTAACCTGCTGGGAGGCAATTATGAATACAAGGCAGCCTGTGAGTGTTTAGCCGCATGCTCAAGCTGACATTCAAGCGTCTTAATCACTTTCAGAGGATGTTTCATCTGCCGTTATATTCTTCTCTGCGAACTGCCTCCCTCTCCAGCCCTGAATTAATGAAAGGTGTAAAATTTACTCTTGCTAACTGCAATATGATTTACAAAGGCAAATGTTCACCTTTCATATGCCATTTTTCAAATTCTGAAGTTTAAATGAGATTAAAACTACTTTTCAGTGTAGATCTTTTCACAAACGAAAGAGAGATTTAGTAATTTTAGATGGCATTGACTGAAATAACATTAATTGGATAATCTAATACTTATTTTTTTTATTCGCAAATAAAAGCTAATGCAAGGTAATTAACGTTTACAAAAAGAACATTTTGTCAAGAGCGAGAATTTATTATATTCGGAATAAGTAATTTAAAGTTTACATCAACAAAAATTAATTTATGCATTTACAAAAGATAAAAAAAGATACACAAACATCCATCAGAAATTGATTCAAACTATATTTGTGTGTGTGTGTGTGTGTGTGTGTGTGTGTGTGTGTGTGTGTGTGTGTGTGTGTCTAAAACATTTGTTTTTGAACCCTGACCTAAAGTTTTTTTTTTTTTTTTTTTGATTGTGTATGGTTAGGAAAGTGCACGCTTACCAGTCAGTCTTTAAAAAAAAAAAAGGAAACATCAATGATGAACTGTAGTGGAACAGTTTGCACGTAACTGTGTGGACGCTTGCATCATATTTCGCAACTGACGCCAACACTCTCTCGGTGCGAGCAGCCAGCCAGTCAGTCAGTCTGGGAGTGAAGTCTGCCTGCATCATGTGAGGTACTGAGTAATTTAGCAGCGGCCTCATTATTACAGACATTTAAATACACGAGGCATTGTGGTGGCACGGAATAAATTGTCTCCGATGCCGCGGGTAACTTTCGCAAATAAGGATTGTGAGGCATTAAAAAACGACGTTATTAAAAACCGAGGCAGTGTCATAAGCCGCTCCCCTGCATTTCCCCCGGTAACTTTGTCCAACCTAGAATATTATTTTATGAGACCCATTTCCCAAGATCCCTCCGGGTTCTTTGTGAAGGACTTGACTGCGCTGTTTTGTAAGATAACTGGGAGAGTTCTCTCCCTACAGCTGGACTAAACTAAACTGCCTCTTTACCCCTATTCAATAGAAAACTCACTCTTTTAATCCTACTCTATTTCTTTCTTTCTCTCCTCTCCTCTCTCTCCCTCTTTTTTTTTTTGAGCATTTGAATTTTAATGAGCTTTTCACCTTTTAAGCAGATGGCTCAGGCTGGATTTCTCCATGAAAGTAGGGTGAGTTCTCTGTCACGTCTTGCACAATTTGTTTCAACTACCAGAGTCCTTCAGGGGGTTTTAGGGCTTTGAGTCAGTAATGTGATGTTTCACTTTGCACGGCGTAGGCTCCCCTAATGAAATCAGCTGAAGGAAAAACAATCTCTCTTGAGGCTCGCAGATGAGCGGTATCACAATCACTACAGGATGCCCAGAGTCCTACCGAGGTAAATGAGTGCGTGTCTCCCTTTGTCTGCAACTCTGCAGGCTCTAAGTGTACGTTTGCGCACATCAGTATTAGAAAACACACTGGTGCGAGAGGACGTGTGAGTTCATTAGCGTCAAAACTTTTCTGGAGAGAGTTTGACCTACCTGCCAGGCCACTTTCTTGCTTGGGGCAAATTCCTTTTGGGGGCGTCAACAGTCTCTCGTCCTCTTCTTCAGGTGTCACCTGGATTCCAATTTCGACCGGTTCCACCACTTTCCTCAGCTCCGTGCGGGGCGGCGAGGGGCTATTGCGGTCCGCCATCTTGTCGTAGCAGCCGTGACCGGTCGTCAGACCCTGGCATTGCTTTTTCTTGTGCTCGATGAAGAGCAGAATGTCTCCCAGGGGAAAGGTTAGTTGGCACTGGCCACAGGTGAGGAGGTCGTGGTCACCCAGGCCCGGAGGCAGAGGCCCAGGCATGCTGGGATCCAGCAGTGGGTGAGGGTGAGAGTGGAGATCAGCCACGGCCAGTCCCGCATCCACATGCTCAGCTTCCGCTATAGGGAAAAACAAGAGAAAGAAGCGTTTTGAGATCATACGACATTCTTAACAGATGCTTAATCTGTGCACAGATAAACAGAGCATTTTTGTCTAAACTAATTTTTAAAAAAATATTTAAACTTAATAACTTACTCTGCTACTGAAATGAGTTTTATTTCTGCTGGTGTAACCAAGGCCACGTGGGTGAGGAAACATATTATCCAATAATATCACAGAATAATGCGCTTAACCCGATTTCAGATCCTGATAATTACAATGAAGTCCTGCCCTAGATTATTTTCCACATAATATTCAGTTTCACTGTGAAATATGTTAGATTCGATCAGATACATCAGTATAGGAATTCTAAATAAAATACTAGTCTCTTTGGTAAAATTATTATTTAATAACATAATAAATATTTAAAATAGCTGTCACTGTGTCTACCAATGCTTTTTTTTTTATCTTATTTATCCTGTCTATTTCATCATAGAATTAAAAGGGACATTGAAATAAAAATACTTAATAAAATTATTAACCAATAATATGAGCATAACTTAAAACACCCCCACTCAATCAAAAACAAAATCAAGTCTCACTCTAAATTATTTCTTACTTAATATTCTGTTTCACTCAGAAATGCACTAGTCACTTTATGCCAATTTAATGCATTAACAAACATTGATTCATCTTTAGCTCATAATTTGCCACTGTATTTACATCTATCCATGCATCCCTAATCGTCTTCGCACTCTAATTCATAAAAACACATCAGCAAATCAGTGAGGGAAATTGAAATAAAATACAAATGTCGTGGAACTTGAGACGTAATCACACATTTCCTATGAGTTCAGGGTCAGGTCATTTAGCATTTCGTTTTTTGGCAGCTTGTTAAAATGAAGGAAATGAATCTTGGGGCCCGTTTAAGCGTTCACCTACGTCCCACGACAGGCCCACTAAACTTCGAGAGCAAAAAATAAAGGCCGACTTAAATTTAATCATCCCAGCGACCACACACGAGGCGCCTCGGTCCAGTTCAGCGTGTTCTGTCCTGTAACCAGCCAACTCTTGATAAACATCCATATGTGAGGCCGAGACCCAACAGCAAGGCGCTGTTATTAATATACAATACAGTATTTGTAAGGTTGAAAATAAGACCGCCAGACCTGAAACAGAAAGTCTGAAGGGAGAAGAAAGAAGAGAAAAAAAAAAAAGCAAGAAGGAAGGAGGGAGGGCTCCGTTTTTGGCTGTGAGAGATATTTGCACAGCCATGAGAGCAAGAGGCCCTGCAGATCTTCTGGTTGATTCTGTCACCTAGATAAACAGTGCGGAGCGGCGGGCGCACAAACCACAGAGTACGCCGGACAACCTCAGTCCCTCTGCCTCCATTTTGAAATTTCAGCCTCACCTTTCAGCACGCGGCCACAATCGGCCCTTTGTAGCCCAACGCCGAGTGCAAGAGCAGTTTTATCAAAGACAGTAGAGGCCCTTGACAAAGCCCCCTCGGGACCCCCTGACAGACAGCTCTGTTGATGTTACATTTGACAGCTTATCCTTGCGCCATACTAATCATAAGATCTAGACAAACACCTCTCTGACTGCCACTTTACACTCTTCAGCTTCCTGTCACTGCTTTCATGCTCTCTCTACTCAACACGCTGCATGATTTGGGTGAAAGCGGGAAAAAAAGAAGAAAAACACTACCATAGCAACACTTAGAGCCACACAGCTAGCAAGTGCGGATTTTTGAAGTGCACATAAATCTAGGAGGAGAATGAAGGGAGGAATTCTCAAATTGTCAGAGCCTAAAGGACAAATGTGGGATGTTTTTAAAGAAACAACAACCCTGTGGAATTTCTAATTCATTTATTAGACTGCTTTAATGTTCACAATTGGCCTGCGCACTTTACACCAATATAAGGCCTAGAAGGCTCTTTGAGAAACGCCGCGAGGAGAGACAGAAGGCGATAGAGACAAAGATGGAGGAACGGACCACGCTGCTCACACAACACAGGTAGCCCTGTTTACATCTCCCAGAGGAACCTGCTAACCACTAATTTTCGATGATAAATTACGAGCAGCCTGCGCATCCATCTGCAATTTGTCCACGGTCCAAATTATGAATGCGGACAGATTTGTAATGTCAAGCTCAGAATGCAGCTTTGAAAACGAAACCACTAAACCCCCTCTTATCTTTATTTCAGACGATACACACTACATTAGAGCGGCTTTAGATGTGCATCCTGTTAAACAACAGCATCTAAAGACTTAGCAATCATTTTAAGAAAGCATTTTGATTTAATAAAGCATTACAAAATACATGTACGTTTTACATCTGCGTGCACATGGCACTGTTTTCGGATTTCGCACTATAATGAAGGAGATAGCTGAAGATGACTAAGATAGTTGAACCCCCCTCAAATCCAGCCCCCCCGACTCAGATATATAGGAGTGGAGCAAAGACCCCCTTTGGGCAATATCAGGCCATCTGTGCATTAAATTAGTTTGCATGTAAATAAAGAGAATGGCCTGCACATAGACTCATCAACCTATGCAATACACTCCATTAAAATGTGGCTACACTGTATTTACTAATAAATAATATTGTTATTTAAATATTTAATATTTATTGTGAATCATAGACTTTTTGTTATAAGCAGAAGTAATAAGAAAGTATTAAGAATAAATTAACGGTATTTTTTTATTTAATTTATTTTTTTGTGAGAAGTTTGTAAGGAGGTTACATATCCAATTTCACAATTCAATAAAAACCTTTAAAATTAAATTAACTAATTTTAAAAATCTTTATTATTTAAATCTTTCAAAATGAAACTTTCAATATATAATTTTATATAAAGATTTTTTTTCTCGTCTGTAAATCATTTTTTCTGTCTCACAACAAAAACTGTTTTACATATAATCTGTAACTGTACTCGCACCTGTGAGTACATGCACAAAAAAAGCATATGCATTCGATCCAATAAATAAAGATTGCTTGCGGGCATGTACATGAGCAATATGCGTGCATGTTTGTGTGTCACGCGTTTGTGCATCCTGGGAAGCTGCACCAGCAGAGATGCGCACGCACACACATGCATTCACAAACACTACTACAGGAAGAGGTAATTTGCAAATAATTTACAAATTCAAAAAGACAACATGAACCACAGAGTATATTTTTGACATTTGCGTTAGACTCAGCTATAAGTTATACAATAATATAAAAGAAGTTATAAGCAGTTATAAGCTCTCAAACTGCGTAACAGGAGGTTAGAGTGAGATTGCAGCCTCTTTGTACTGTGGGAGAGAATTTTGAGGTGCGCTAGTGGAAAGCGTTAGTTTAATGTGTCATAGGTCTAGCACAGACCTGAATCAAAGTGACAGCTGGAGAAAAAACCCAGAGTGGTAAAGAACGTGTGCAGCTGAAATTTTCTCTCTCCCTCTGTCCCCTTCTTTTGCTCTGTCTGTGCCAACCACAGGAAACACGCTGCTTGCAAGCAATGCCGCTAGTACGCACTTCAAAAGAAGGGACCCCCGTACACACATACACACACACACCAGGTGTTGTAATCATGTAAACATACGGCAAAGTCTTGGATGTGCCTATAGAGTCTGGCGAGTTATCCATAGGTGAGTTAAACGCATAAAGATGTCAATCATTCACTCTCATGTCATTCAAAACCTATATGACGTTTTCTGTGTAGAAAGTCTAATCAGCTTTTTTCTTAGGAAAATAAAGGAGAACTGAGATTGTTATACAAAATTACAGTGAATAATCACAAATTCAGTTGAAGACTGAATACATAAACAACTGTGGAAAAGAGCAGCTCGGACATTCTTCCAAATGTCTCCTTTCGCTTTCCACAGAAAAAAAGACAGTCATACGGGTTTGGAAAGACAAGGAGATAAATAAGTGACAGAATTTTCATTTTAGGAGATCTTTTCTTTTAAATAACTCTGTAGAAGGTATGAGATTGAACTACGCAGGCCCGATCCGACGGTGTACGTTTCCTGCTCTAGGCAAACAGGTGAGAGTGTGCAATTCCTCACAGTCGCACACACACACTGACACTCTCACACACACACTCTCATCCACCAGCGATAACAATGCTGTCACCAAGGTAACATTACAGCTCATGATTTTCTCTGATCCCTCAACAAATACTCCATATAATTCTATCAGGGCCACCGAAATGTCAAATGTTATTTGTCTTTATCAAGCACTCTCTGGCAGCCAGAGAGAAAGACAGTGAGGGACAGTGGAAGTAAGAAAGCCTGAATAATATTCATAGGTGGCTAAAAAAAGGATGATATAAAATGAAATTTGAACTTTGGATAAAATGCACACTTAGAATTATACCTCCATTTCATTTTTGTATGAAAAAAAAAGTACAAGAAACGGACTACATTTTCAGGCGCGTGCTACCCTGCCATCCTGAAATCAGTAAAATGTGGTAATTTTAAAAATAAGCCACATTAACCTAAGAAAGCTACATGTATATGAGTCAGAATGAACACTAATGGGATTTCAGTAAAACATAAAACTAAAAAAAGACATGGCTTCCAAAAACGAACGCATCACAAGGCACGTCTTAACACAGTTTTGGATTTATCCTTTTCCATTCTGGATTTACGCACCATTGTTCAGGGGCCCTCTGACTCATACTTAACGGAGTCTTTTTGTTTGTGAGGAACCAAATTGCTGTTGACAGGTATTTGGCTGATCGGGGTACAGTCTGGCTTTCCCTCCAAAACACACAAAGGTCTGCGAGTTACGTAACAACGCTTTAGCAGCCCCGCTTTAACGTACCTTTCATCCTCGGACTGTCACCCTGCAAACCCCACCATTAACGCTCAGCGCTATTTGGCTCACAGTTGAACTGTTGAGATTTTCTGCAGCGATACCAGAATGAAAAGTCACAGTCAAACAGGTTTTGGAGGGGTTTTTTAGCCATTGCAACTGTTAGGGCCTAATTAGACAACACACACCATTTAACGGATTTCATATTGTTTTTTACTGGGTCCATAAATTTTCCTATTTAAATCTTGAAAGACTTTATAATGCTGTCCAGATATAAAGATTTACCCCGCGCCAATTAAAGCCATTCACAGAACTGTGTGCGCGGAGGGCAGAGCGTGCTGAAAATGAAAGCCAGGGAAAGGGCCTAATCAAACAATAAAAGCTCCACTTTACTGTTTGTGCATTATTTTCCTATGTTTCCCATCAGCCCGAGCTGCACAAGAGCAGAAGCAGTGGGTGGGGGCTGCGCTAGTCGCGCTGCTACGTACCCAAATCTGACCACACCAGCCCACAAACTCCAGTTCAGAAATACCCACCCGTTACCCAAGCACAAAACAAAGATATGCAGTCTAGCGGAGAAGGAAAGGCTGGATTTGGGTTGAGCCTTCCACTCAGACGGCACGCAAACAAACAAACAAACAGGTCGGCAAAGAGGTAGCAAGTCAACAACAGCCTCCTTTCCAGTCATTTCACGTTCGCAAAAGGCCTGTGTAACACATGCACATGTAGCAACGGCGCTTACAAGAATCTATCAGGAATTAATTAGTCTGTCATTAATCTGTAACCCACAGTCAAACACACTGGTGCTCAAACCGCAAACCTCTGCCTCGCGCTAGGCCTCTACTTTTTCCTGTTTTCTCTTGCTTGAAAACTTCTCTGCGACCTGTTTGCTGAGCTAAATACGTGTCAAAATGTTTGACATGAAGCACTCTTCCACGAGGGACGCCATCGTGTTTTAGCTCGGTTAGTCTGAAGGCCTTTGTAAAAAAAAAACGAACAAGGGTATTTAGCTGCTTTAGGTATATTAGACACTTAGAGTGCTTGCTTCTGTGCTGATGCAAAGGTTTTAAAAAGCTACTAAATGCTTGCTCTGTGTGTGTGTGTGAGAGAGAGAGCGTAAAGCGTGGTGCATGTGCAAATGAAGCTGTTAACAAGAAGAGAACAGGGATCATCGTGGCGCACGGCGGCGGTGGCGGAATTTTAAAAGCGTGATCCTCGGCCACTGCGACGGCGCTAGTCCATTGTTTAATTAAAAAAGAGGGGGAAATAGAAAATGAGTCGTCTTGCAGGTAAAAAGAGATTAACATGATGATGTCCACTGGGAGCCTGTCTAAGCATCGCTAACCCTTTATCGGCAAATCTCATCAGGGAGATATTACCTAATATTTTCACAAGGAAAGGAATTATGGATGGCTGAAACGACTAAATATCACCTCAAGCTCAGCATCTCTCTTTTTTTTCCCCCCAGCAAAGGCTTTCTTTCTAATGAAACGGCACCAAAAAGGCACGTATATATCACAATCACAGAGCTAGTAACACATTCCCACACAACACGCTCATCTGATGCTTGGGAAGCGGAGCGCTTCCATGCTCGGAGCCGGTCAGAACTCAGCCAGCTGTGGGACGTCAAACACTCAAGCCACTATTACGAGTGTCTGCGTCTCATAAATCAAGCCGCGAAAAACTATGCCCACTTTTGATGCCGTCCAAAGGACTCAGCCAGCCTTGATGCATTTATACTGACAGACAGGCATAGACTTCTGTACATTTCATCAGAGACGGCTTTCTGTTGCTCTCTCACTCTCCCGCTCGTGGCGCAAACAAAAGCCACCTGAAACTGAAAGGAAGAAAGAATATGCAAGCGTATTAATCAAACGTGCCAGGCAGACATTTTGCCCATTGTTATGGGGAGAGTGTAAGCTCTGTAGAGGCTACCATTTTTTATATCACAGACTCAAATTTATTTATTTAGATGGCAAGAACAATAGGTCCTCAGTCAGAGGGGCCCACAATTTCCAGAGCCACTTCATCATTCACTTTTTAAGCACACTTGGCAAAACGAACGAGGTGACGTTCAGCCTAAATTTGTTTGTTCTGGTGTCACGCTTGATGTCCTATCTATATTTAAAGCTACACCTATCAAAAACTTATTACACACCTAAATGAGCACCGAGAAGCGATCCAGCTCTCACTGTAAATAATTAAATAAGTTCCTGAGTGCTAAAGACAAAGTCAAAAAAAGAAAGAGTATGACAGAGCCTTCATGTTGTAAGACCAGCTGCTGCTGTGAGGCGTTGACAGTTTGCATCTGAGCATGTGTGTTAATGGCAGTATCGTTCGAAACATCTATGCCGAGTCGTCGGAAGCCGCAGCCCCCTATTTCACTCGACTTACCCATTTAAGTACATTTAGGAAATATGTTTTTACACTTTTCAGAACTGCCTTTCACCCCCTCTGGCAGACTTAGAGCTCCCCCTAGCAGGTCATGGCCAGCACGCTCTGCACTGCAAATGTAAGGTGGCCCAATTCAGCATCCAGAGAAAATGAAATTAAAACAAGGATATTTGCTTCCCTGAACTGTAAGAGAAATAAATAAATTAAGCTTAAACATATTTTCAGACCTGATTAGTTTGACTTAAAATATGAATTGCTTAATTCTAAATAAAACCCGGGCTATTTCATACATGCAAATGACAATGAATGAGCAAACCCCTTTAAAATGGAGAAATTAATAAATAAAAGAAACAAAAAGAAAATACAATGATCCTGTATTTCTGCAACTGCACACCTCTCATGCATTAACGCCTTTGACTGTCTCCAAATTCATAGTGCTATCTTGACTTTTTTTTTTTTTTCATTACTATAATCAAATACGTTATTGTTTATATCTAAACAAGTAAGAATGCATTTTAAAACAAGCTGTTATCGTAAAGTAAAATCTCTCAGATTTGATGACATGATGCCTTGGGTAAAATTGTGTCCTTAACGCATTCAGAGCAAAGTTCCGATAAAGACAGTTTCCTGTGCTGGCAGGTCTAATGTGAAGCATGCATCTGAAAATTTATGTTACAACTTCATAATTTTGCAGTTCACCGGAGGAAAATTACCTTCTCGCTGTCATTTGATTTCCTTTAAAGACGACATCTGTTAACTCACTTTTATGTTTATTTTAAATCACTACATTATAAAGCACACTCTATGCAATGGCATGAAAAATTATACAGGTGTCAAAAATCTAATTTAAATTTGGACATTTCTGCGTCGACACCCTCAAGTGAACGCAAACGTTTAGAAATTTGTCTGCAAATTCTAGTAACTTATTGAACGTTTGGAAGGCACTTGATAATCATAATTGCTTCTTACTGAAAAATAAAAAAAAAATACAAAATTGTAAAATACCCTTCAGTTAATAGAATATAATGAAAATCCCAGCGTATGTAAAGGAAATGCGAAAACGCGCTAAACACTGCAACTGGTTGCATTTCACGCAGAACTAATAAACCACTGGGTTTATAGAATATGCGTTTGAGTGGCGTAATGTAGCACACAACCACAGGCTGCCAAACCATTAAAACTACTGATGTACAGCGCTGCAAAGTTTGCAGATCGCTCACGCCGAAAACACATAAATTAACATGTGGACATAAACTACACACACACACACGAACTCTTGAGCAGACAAAAATTGCCTCTCACTAACTCGAGGCTAATCCAGCTAAGACACCGTGGTTAACAAAAGCTAAATACCACAGAAGACATGCTGACGAGCAGACATGCACACACACACACACACACACACACACACACACACCCTTGTTTACAGCTCCAAATATGTCCTCAAAAATGAAACTTTGAGGTTGGGACCACACTGCTTTTGACCTTGACATTTAAAGCAAAATTTGACAATTTAACTATTACGGAGAAAAAACAGATATATCAGCTGTCCACATTTTCCTGCTCTACAAAAAGCTATTTTACATAATCAGCCATATATCAAACGGAATAAGAGTGAGCAAGGGTCTTTAAGCTTGCACACAGACACACACACACACCCAGTGTGTGAAGAGTTCATATGCTGCTTACTACAAAGAAAAACACTCGCTACATCAAAATCATAGCCACAATCAGCATGTGATGAGAATTCTGAACTACGAGGAAAGAACGCACCCCTGAGCTCAGATGACTATCTGCTAGCACCTGGCCTACATGCCCTCTGCATAAAACCCACGAAGGCATGATACGTTTGAGGACCCTCTCTGAAGCTTACATATTCATTCACCGGTGATGCAATGAACACCTTTCAATCTCTAGTTTCTAAGAAAGAGAAAGTCGACCACCTTCCTCTCTCTTTCTCTCTCACCATGTGCATGTAAAAAAAAAACAAAAAACAAAAAAAAAAAGCTTGATGTCAAAATTGGCGTCTGCTTTACTCTGTGCACGTCTGCATTTGTGTCCGTTTGTGAGTGAGTGAGTGTGTGTGTGTGTGCGCGTGTGTGTGTGAGAGAGAGAGGGAGAGAGAGAGAGAGAGAGAAAGAAAGAGAGAGAGAGAGAGAAAGCACTCAGGGAAAGTTCCTTGGTGTAACTGGAGCATTCTGAAATTTAAAGCCCAAATTAATAACCACAGCCATTGTACATGCAATGACTGATGGGACATGTGATAACTATAGCGACAGAAATTCAAAAAGGGCCATTTTCTACTAAACTAGAATGATTGTTTTACATGCATATTGAACGGACGCCGTTTATGCAGCAATCACAAATGCTTTGCATGCTAGCGCGCAATTAAATATGAAAACTATATATAAATTAAGAGTCATAATCGCATATGCGGATGACATACAAAAAGAGCCGTGCATGCCCTATGGCAAAGCTAACTACATGCATTGCAAAGCCAGATAATGTGCATTAAGCTTTAAATAACATCTCCATTCTCATTCGGTCATTAGTCATAGTCATATTCATAAGTCGTAAGTCATATTTGTAAACTCAACGGTAAATTCAAACACAGTACACAGGCATGCTAAATGTTTACAGTGCAACCGTGTACATATGTGCATGTACAGTAACAGATTAAGCCATTAGCGAAAGAATGGTGTGCGTTAGTGTATATATGCAAAGCATACATGGCCCTAACCCTGCAACACAAAACAGATTTGGGTGGTATTACATCACTAGGCTCTGCTATGAATTACCTAGGTCCTGTAGACTACACTAAAGCATGAATATAAAACTAAATCAGGACGGATTTCGTCGTCTTTTGAGCGATTAGATTTTTTTTTTTAACTGCAACAGATGCATTCTAGGAAAAACACACCGATTTGAAATAAATTGCTGGAGTTATTTTCCGCAATGACGTAAAAGCCCCTCAAAGACAAATCTGAAAGGTTAATTATGTCAAGCGTTAATATAACTTCTGGCTTCTAATATAACTTTGTCAAGAAAAGTCGAATTCAGTGTCTGCCTCGCATTACCTTCACTTCACAGTCACAACCTTGACTCGGGGGCAAAGATAAGTGTGAGAAACATTATTAGACCTATGCCTGCTTTGTTCACACTCGTCCTGATTTAGCAAACTTAATGTTTCTCAACCAAAATAAAAGCATTGTATAAAAAGACTTTTTTTGTATAAAAAGAGTTTTGTGTAGGACATTTTTTGATTTATTTAGTATTACGGTAAAGTGAAACTGCTTGAGCAAAACTAAGCATGCTTGACATTTGTATCACCCAGTTTGACATTACGATGTCGAATGAATTTCATTCAAATTATTTTCCTTGCTCTGACACCTCTTTTCATCCAAGTAGGACTTAAAAGCACAAATGTTGTATAATTACAATCAATTTATCGTAGTCTTAAAAAAAAAAAAAAAAAAAAAACACAACAACAACAACCACCTCGCTGCATCCGTGCAGCACGCGAGACAAAAGTACAACCTTAAACCGTTCCTGTGCTTGGTGGTTACAGGTAGCTGCTCACCTACAAATATCTCGTAAAAAGTGCAAAAAGGAAACGTGATACTTAAAGTTTCACTGCATCAGGATTTGAGGAAAGGCCTACAAGTCGGGCATGCCACTTTTTGAGAGTAACAAAAAATAGTAATGTATGAAGGAACTAAAAAAATATGTGCTGCCATAAATTATTTTAATAACCGTATATAGCCTAATAAAGACCCAAATCTTACAAGGATTAAAGTAGAGCAAATAAAAAGGCTCAATATTCACTCTAAATTAGCATAATTTATTAAATGATGCTTTAATACCTATATAACACACCTTACTTACCCTGCACTTTATTTCAATTTCCCTAAACCTAACAGAAACTTTGCAAGAGCATGATTAATCACTTCAATTTAAAGTTTTTAATCTGATGTCCTGGCCTGCTAACAATTCTTACATTAATCTAACTGTCTGATATTACAATTAAACAAGAACTTAAACAGTAAAGACTAAATGAAAGATTTGTATTTGAAGCAAGTAAAAAAAATGCTATATTAAATGATTTGAATTCAGTTTCAACCAAATCGCTTTTTAATTCTTTTAAGGAGCACTAAGCTCATAAAACCTGCCTGATCGCTTACACCTGGCGCTATAAATATCTTCATTTAATTCGTTTAACCGTCCTGTTTCATTGTATTCGAAAAAATAAAGATTCGTCGGGTTTTAAGGAAATCGGTTCGTTCCTAACGCCACATCAACTCTCACACAGAGATCGTTACTCGCATTACTTAAAAAAATGGCCGAAAATGACCGACCAACTTCTTAAACACAAATAAGTAAAATAAAAGATGCACTTACGTGTTATAATTTCTCTTTGCGACAAATGCTGAGGGTTTCCCTGCTTGCGACGGGACATTGCCCTGGCATTTACACTGGCATCGCCCAGAGACCCGCACAAGGAATAGTCGGCTCGCGCCTTCTGTCCTCCGTGTCCGTGGCGTGGGTTTTTCCCCTCGGTAACTAACTTTTCCCGGGACTTCCAAAGAACTGCCACAGCTCCGGGCCGCGGATACAGATAGGTGTCCCGCGAACGTGAGAGAAGCGAAAGTGTCTTTGCGCTCCGGCTCTCTCCAGATGACCAGAGACGCGCAGACGCTCAGTACCTCAGCGACACACGCATGCACTTCAGCAGCGTGCCGAGCGCGATCTGTCCGAGGTCGAAAATATCCTTGACGAGTGACAGTTGTGAAGAAACCACTGGAAATGTCTCAGAACGTGATGCCCGGTGCGTTTGGGTAGGTCGGACCCTCTGGTGGCTTTCTCTTCGTCCGGTCTGCGCCTTGTGGGTTTGTCAAAGGCAATTCGATTTTTTTCTCTCGGAGTCAAAATAATTCTAAAAAAGAAAAATGCTCATTACTTATTAGATTGGATGAAACGAATCCAATTTCTCCTTGAGTTGGCACTTGAGTGTGCCAAGCACTGGACAGTTCTTCTTCTCTCCTGGGCTCTAAGTGCATGCGATGCCCGGTTACTTTGCACTCTCTCCAACTCTTTGCACTTGCTCCCCTATTCGGCTTTGCGCACTGGAGACCAGGGACATGGACTTGCCACCTCCTTTCCAAATGAATGAAGCTTTTTTTTCTCCCTTTTCTGCCTCTATGAAGATGGCGGAGTCCTGCTTCTCCGGGAGCTCTCTGTGTCTCTGTGGCGAGGGCTGCCTCCGTACAATGGGATAAAATTCAAGTTCAAGTGCGGACGTGACGTTAAGTCTACAGTGGGAAAGAAAATTGGAGACTGCAAGAGCACTGGGGGCGACTAGTGGTGGCTTTTCACAACTATCGGATCACCAGAACAGTGGTGGAGAGCGTGGACATCGCGAGCCGCTGTCTTACACACACACACACACACACACACACACACACACGCACGCACACACACACACCCGCGCGCGCACAAACACACAGCACCTGATAGACCGGCGCACTGCTTGTCTGTATCCGCTTTAGCGCAAATAAAACAATGCAATATTGCTTGCGCTACAACGTTTGCGATGCATTTAAAGGGGAAAAGGTTGCGAATAGCTTTAAAAAAATATTTTTGTAAAATAGTTTTCCCGTTCGTATGTGAACGCGCATTACATTTACATCTTTTATATATATATGCAAATAAATAAATTGACAGAAATAAACGCGACAGTTATAGTCACGCATTAACAGTAAATATTCAAATCAGAAAATTTCAACTCATTTGATGGAAAAGATTAAAGCACGGACGGATGCACAAAGAATACACTTCAGTGAGACATAAGTGTGCTGTTTACCTCATAAGCAATAAATTACATGAGACAAGACAGGCGCTGATATACTCACACATCACATTTCTTCTTTATGTGTTTTATGTCCTACAGAAATGACATTATTAAATTAAATCCACATTTGGAGAGGAAAAGAACATCAGAAGGAAGAAATGTCAATGTGTGTTTCTGAATCTTTTTGTTAGGCAGTCTAACGTATATTTTTAGCCATTTAAATCCACATATAACAGAGGTTTAATAATTTGATCCAATCAGTTTGAACAAATGAATGAACACTACGCTAAACTGTTGCACGAGTGGAAATGCAAGACTGAATTCTAGAGGAAATGAAAATAGGAAGGTGTGGTGTGCAAATACTTGCATGATTTGAGTTTAGTGGGTGAAATGCAAGCGATGTTCCTTTGCATCTGTTTTACACTCAGCGTACAACAGTAATATGAAAGCTGGTCATGTGGCTCAGATTTTTTGGATAATTTCTTATTGAGTTTCGTATACTGTAACAGACAAAAAACTATATATGTGGGATATAAGTAAATACACAGATTAAAAGAAAAGGTTATTTTGTGCCTTTTCAAAAATATTTTTTTGCCTTTATAGGATTTTTTGGACAGTTTCTTCAGGTCAGTGGATGCATTTCTCGATTTTTTTTTAACACAATGTTTTAAACAATGTAATCATTTTATTTAATTTACTTTATCAGACTGCAAACCTTTTTGATTCTAATTAAAATGTTTATTTTTATTAAAAAAAAACGTGTTTTACTGAAGTCAAACTGACTAAATACGGTGATAAATGTTCCTCTGTGACATGACTTTTAAATTAAAACAAATTCCTATGATTCATGCTTTCTGGGTAATCCATTTTGCAAATGCAAAGAGGGTAGGAAGCGCTCCATAATCACCCTTGCTTTGTAGTATTAGGGTTAAACTGAGGTTCTCTGTAAACATCCAGCAAGTTTTTTCGAAATGACATTTCAATTAAAAATTTAGAGGTCACACTTTAGTGTTCATACATGTGTTAACACTGAGAAAAGCTAATGAACTACATGTACTAAATATGTAATTATTTTCTGGAACTCTGTGTAATTAGGCATTCTTTTTGTTATTGCCATAGCACTTAATTATAGTAACATGTAATATGTGAACATGTTTAGTGTAAATTGAAACCAATTAGATAGACATGCTGTGGAAAAGTAAGCTAATGGTAAGAGATTGAGGGGAACAGAACAAGTTATTACCGATTTAATTCGTGGAGACTGTATCTACCTGCAACTGTTGATTAACTTGGTGCGTAATAGAGTCACGGCGCTACCAAAGGCGCACAGAGGGTCCGGCTTGTGCCAGTTCAGAGGCAGGTAGATTTCAGGCGGAGCGCCCAGATGAGAGCGTGTCTGCGTCTATCCATCTGCTCGTGATCCATCATGGGATGTGACGCTGGGTGGCACAGCCTCGCCAACAATGCCATATATCCTGCCGCTGTCTCCGATACATCCTCCGCCCCTGAACTCTGTTAAACAACACCCCAACTTTCATGTCAATTCTTTTAGTTAACAGATAGCTAGATGGCAAATGTGGCAAGAATAGCTGAGTGATTTACATTAGAAATACCAGGTGTTGCCAAAAAATGACATTTTATGATTCACAATCATCTTCTTGGAAATCAAGATTGGAGGAGGTTGTTGCCGATACGGGCTCTGTTACTGCTGGATTATTCTCCCTATAAAAAAAGCGTGAAATGTTCTCTGAAAAGCAGTGGTTGCCTACAGCTCAAAATCCTATTTTATTGCATGAATTCATTGGACACATCCTGTACTTTGCTCGTTCCTGTTTTGCATTGAATATTTTTTCCCTTACGCCGATGAATTTGTCTCTATAACAATAGTTTTAGCTCAAACTGCAGGCAAAAAAAACTCTTGAGCGCAAACTTTCTCCTCGATGTATTACAGTTCGGTGTGTATAAATAGTCTTTTGTTCTTGTTAAACTCAGTAAACGTGTGCACATGTTTTAAAATTATTATTTACAAACGATATAAAACACATGGAATAAACGCATGCACCATTTCTGCTGTTGATTGCAATTTTGCATACTTTTGATTTTATGTTAAAACATTTAGCTACCTGTATTTTTTTTCTCTCAGGTGCTTATGGGTCATTTGCGCACACAGTGATCTTCATTTACGGCAAGATCCATAAAAGCCGACTTCCATATATGAGACTATAGAAGAGGAGAAACACAGAAATGACATAAAACTCATTTTATGCATCTCAATTAAATTTTAAGCATCTCAATTAAATGTGGTTCTTAAAAAACAGAGAGAGCGAGAGAGACAGAGAGAGAGAGAGAGAATTAAACCCAGACATCATTGTTTTTCTCAGCACAAGTGCCTTGCTTAGGTGAATCACAAATCAAATACCAGAAGCACAAACTCTAAATTTAGTTCACTCCAGAATTTAGAAACAATACTCCATATTTTAATATTGCAATGCTCCTGCAAGTAATATCTTCATGCGTTATGTAAAGTCCAAGACATTAAATTCTCTTTTTTTGTTTCAGTTATAAGGAGTAAGTGTGTCCACCACACTTGACAAGATATATTTATTTGCAATCCATCGCTCCTATGTGCTGAACTTGCAATGCAACAGTACCCTCTATTGGCCAGTTACTGCCACAAAGATTCACAAGCGTGGATCCCCAACACTCATCGCCTTCAATTTCACACTTCATAATTTTTTAAAAACCTAATTCATGCCAAAATAAAACAAACAACCTCATTTGGAATCGCTAACATGTACCGTGTTGGAATTAGTTATCTACATATGTTTTTCTGAAAATACAAAACGACCCCATTTGTACAGAGCTCTTGTTTGCCCTTCATCTACAATGAATTTAAATTACAAGATCGTAGAATATAAAATAAATAATTAAAACCGTTAGCTGAGCGGTCTGACAAGTTACTTGAATTACAATTTAGTTTCATTATTTGAAAAATATGTTGTCTCTTCAGCTAGTTGAATGATGCAATCTAGTTTGAACCCTAGATTCACGGTTGGGTATTTTATTTTAAGATGATAATAAGCATTTAGCCACCTTCGTGGTCTTGCTTTACGACTTGTCGTCTGTCAAACAGTGGTTGAAAGATGCGTTTGCTTCCAGATAGTAATGTAACAAATTGAAAAGTTATTATAACAAAAATGTGTTGATGAAAACTGACAGATTTACAAATGTGCTTGTTGTCATGAATTATATTAAATATACTGGTACACTGTAAAAACAACATGATGTGCATTATTGGCCTTCATAAAAAGAAAAAAAAATTAAATTAGAATTTCTCAACATGTTTGACAAAGCTTTGTCTTTTATATTATATATATATATATATATATATATATATATATATATATATATATATATATATATATATAAATATATACAAAGAAACAAGAGGGACAAAATCTTTCGAATCATTTTTTCTAAATATTCCCTAAAAATCACAATGGATATGAACACAACTAGCATATCCTCATCATAGAGCTCATTAGGACCAGTCTATGAAGATTCATCTTATTTCATCTGTCCCCAACTCTCTCTCACCCCTGCTATGTCACCAGTAAGAGAGAAACATTAATCTACTGAATCTGAAGGAATGTCAGCCTTAATTGCTGTTCATTGGGGGAAAAGAGATAAAATGGAAAGACATGGCTTTGTCAAGCAATAAAAGATGTGAGCGATAAGACTGTCTGATAAATCACATCTCAGCCTCCTGTCATCACTCAGCTCAAAGCCTGGTGGCCATCTTGTGGGCGGTTTTAACCTCAGGCCTGCAAATGAATCCAAAGCAGGTTTGTTTCTGCCCAGGGGCTTCCAGGACGTCTCCTATCACCAACCCCTGTTGGGACAACGCATCCCCTGCACTTTTTCCGGGACCCGGCGAGTGAGTCCAGGGGGTAAAACACGACTGTTTGAAAAGAAAAATGGCAACAGAGTGTGACTAAATCGGTTTGCTTGGCAGCCGGACAAAGGCTTGATTCCACCGCTCCCGAGAGAGAACGCGGGGCCCGCAAATCCTGGCATCAGATCGGAAAGTTGAACGTTGCCAAAGGCGCACATTCACAACAATTAGCTACCTTTTCAGTCCCAGCCCCCTGGTTATCCATCCCCTAGGTGGTTATCTAATCGCCTGCTTTTGTTTAGAAGAACGGCTCTCTTTCACTCTGGGCTGACATCGTTTACGGTTGCCGGCTGGCGCTTCTCTAAATCTGCAGTGGCGGCCCATCGAGGAGTCTAAGTAGATAAACAGGGACGTACCCGACCTCTTAATGCAACTTCGTAAGCCTCGCAAACAGGCCGATCGAAAAGTTGCCAAAAAAAAAACTTTCAGCAGAGGTGGTAAAGTGCTGGCGTTCTGTCATCAATTTACTCACCCTCGAGTAGTTCCAAACCTGAATTTCTTTGTTCTGCCGAACACAAAGGGAGATATTTTGAAGAAAGTTTGAAAGCGGGCTGCTTTGGGTCACCATTGACTTACTATGGAAGTCAATGGTGACCCCAAACAGCCCGGTTACAAACTTTCTTCTGTGTTCGCCAGAACAATGAAATTCATGCAGTTCTGCTCGAGGGTGAGTAAATGATGACAGAAATTCATTTTTGGGTGAACTATTCCTTTAAAACCACCACAGGGAGGAAGTGCTGGCGTTTGAGGGGACCACAGGGATTAAACGGAAGAAATGCGAAGAAGATCTCGTTTTTATCCTTCAGCTTCATGGCTGACTACAGAGTTTTGCTCAGCGTCCCTTTTCCTGTGCTTTCCCCCCTGGCAGCACATTTCATCACTGAGGTATTTGTGGCATAAAGCTGTCCATCATCAAATCTGCTATGTTTTAATGGCCCATATCGTCTCTATACCGTCTCTAGCGAGTGCTGGTCAGGTGACCGTGAGGTGTGCGTCTTTGCAGTGATGAATAGTACAGTCGCCATCTCCTGCCGTCCTTACATAGAAGTCACTCCCGGTTCACACCGATAACGCCGCTCTGGCTGTAAATACGGGGCTCATTTACATCAAGCGATGACAAATGTGTGTGTGGGATTGCGTACGCGCTTGTCCTCCCACCGAGAGCTTGCGGGATGGTTCGGGGCTGTACCATATCAAAAGGCCTGACACGCTTTCAACAAGAAGACCGGGCGCTACTGCTGCAAAATACAAAAATGATGACACAAATTAGTTCTCATTGTTTTCTTGTGGGCATGTTGCAATGATGCAATCATAAGCAAGGCTCACGCTGCCATTTTTGAAGTGTCAGGGTACAAGAGAACGATGGCAATCCGGTCGCCCTGCTATCATGCGTGCAGGAATGACTAAGAAACTGCTTTGCCACATACCTGCGTGGTGAATTAATAAAGCAGTAGGGCACAAGGGGTCATGCATTACATGATTTGACCAAAGTTAGGCACAGCATAAAGCTTAACCCTGTCCGTAACTAGTCAATTTCTTTCAGAAAATGAAATCAGCAGCAATATAAATAAAGATACCAACATTCAATAAAACAATGATGTCTAATTTGTGTTATTAGTGCAAAACTAAATAAAAAAATAATAATTTAAATCCAAAATCTAAAATAAAATAATTGTTTTATATTGTCACTATGCTGAAATGTTTAAAATATTATTTGGAGAATATTTACTTTGTATGCTGGCAGTATACACACTGTTTGAGTAATAAAATATGTATGTATTCATGTAAAAAATAATAAATAAATACTTTGATAAATCATTTTCAAAAAAATAAATATATTCTGAAAAAAAAAATCGTAATTTTGAAAGCAATTTCAGAATGTGTGTATATATATATATATATATATATATATATATATATATATATATATATATAAATTGTATTTTATTTTTTAATCATTCATTAATAGTAAATTACATGTATTTATGTGGAAATTAACAAATAATATTAATTTATAAATAATATGCAAATAAAAAACTATTACAATAATTAAAGTTAATTTAAAATACGTGTGAATGCGTTAAAAATAAATAAACAGAAATTACTTTTTGTCTACTTATAAAATTAAATTTTACTAACAAAATTGAAATTCATATAATCACATAATTCCAAATCACAGCAAATATAGATGTGTTTACACATTAAAGATATTTAACATATACAACTTTAAACGGCCCTAAAAATATATTTATGTACAAGCTTTTTCCTTTACCTCTAATTATTTTCTGACTGTCAAATTAAATTACCGCTTGCAAGGTCCAGTTTTAAAACCGTTTATATATATATATATATATATATATATATATATATATATATATATATATATATATATATATATATATATATTTTAACCCTTTATATTTATATTATATATATATATATATATATCGATTAATCTGCATCACAGGATGTGCGTATATCAAACCACATTTAACATGGCACATCCAATCAAAATATAACTTTTATAATGCAAATCATGTTATTGAAAAATCAGTTTTTGGTCCGCTCATAATGTTAATAACAGCGATGCAGATTCTTTCACACCATGCCTGTAAGCGATGGACAGAGTTAATCAACATGTCACACACACACGGTGACCCCACAGGCTGAACCTGCTGTATTTGTTTGTCACCGTGACTTGTTATCGGGAATCAGCATTTCGAGGGACACTATACATACTTTACACAAATAGGTCTTTGCGCACACACTATCTCTTAGACGCACACACAGACGCACAATCTTCGCAGGCCCTGCACTCTGATGGTGAATAATGGCGTTCTTTTTTGAAAGCGGCACTTCCAGCCCTAGTCTTCTCCATCCAGCACCATCAGCACTTTAGAAGATTAAGTCCTACCTTCCCTTATCACACTTCGCTCCCTCCTGCAGGCTCGACACGGGGTCCTCGCAGGCCGGCCATGTCCCCCTCTGCCAGCCCTGCGTCGCCGTCTCGACAGGGCCTTAATTTTGGCCTCTCGCCGACTATCTTCTTGTTTCACATTTCTCTCCTCGGTGCTCCGAGCTCATCTCTTTCCGGTCGTGCGATTCATCACCCCAGGATCAGCAGCAAACGGCCTCTCCGTCATTGAGCGTTATCTGCCATCTCAATGTCAGCCTCTTCAGCCAAGAGCCAGAGTGTGAAACACTGCACTGGGAAGAACGAGAAAAAAAAGAGTCATACAAGTAGATCCTGAATAAAAGGCAAATGGATATTTATGGATGCTGGATGCTGACTGTTCAATAAAATGTTCCAGCCATATAGCTACAAACACAAAGTTTGTAACTATAAACACAGAAAAGCGGGAAAAGATCTTCCCGGGAATGGATAAATGGAACTTTTTAGCCTAATAATGTTTGATTGTGACCACAGAGGGTCTGATGCGTTCGTTAGAGGAAATGTACTGCCTTGTATTCGAGTACGCTTTAATCCCTTATCAATACAGTGCTTGCCCTTAATTATGCAGAGGTGACTGATAAATTAGTTTGGACAGAATTGTGATTATCAGTTCAATCTGCCTCTATCTGGAATTAAAATCGATGGCTCATCAGCACACTACATGCTACACTAGTCCAAAAGGTGGAATACACAATACAGTGCACAGCACTCACAGCAACAACTGTGTGATAGCTTTTTACACTCCAGTTCACACACTTTTTATGCCAAATAGATTTTCCTTGTTAATATTAATGTAATCGGTTAAATGGATGTCACTTTGTTTTAAAAAGTAGTGGGGAGCAATAAAATAATGATTTGTTGGTCTGGGGGTACGCTTTCTAGAACAAGAATGTGTCCGGCCGGTTGATGGTTATGTCACTTATGCTTCCAATTTTTATTTATTTATTGCTGATGTAAATGTCATCATCATCATCATCATCTATATATATATATATATATATATATATATATATATATATATATATATATATATATATATATATATATTTATTTATTTATTTATTTATTTTTTTTTTTTTTTTTTTTGGTTTTGCTAAATGTAAAGAGTACTCTTTTATTGTCTATTTATTTATTTATTTGAAGATTTACCATAGCAAATACGCCACAAAACCTAAAAATAAACATAAAAACGAATAAAAAGGTGGAAAATGCTGCAAAACAGTTTTCAGCAAAAGAAATGGTTTCATAAATTGGTGGGGAGTAAATTAATAGGAAAATAAATAAATTAAATTAAACAAGAAGGAAAGAAAAAGACAGACAGACAGATAGATAAGCATAAACAGTATAAACAGTAACAGCATGAACAATATTCATAAATATTAAAGTTTCCGGTTGGATTTACAAACCAGTTGGTAAGTGACTTGATTTCTGCATGTTCAAAATTCATGAATACTTTTTTCAACTTTTTCAGTCTTTAGAACAGAATTGAGCCGGACGCCTTCATTAATTACAGGATTTGTCTCATTAACTACCCACTACTGCCCTCCTCTGGTTGAATGCTTCATAATGGTGAAAATGACAGGCCACTGTGCTCTGTTGCACGAGAGACAAATAAGAAGTCGAAGAGAAATAATCATCTTTTAACTCAAATATGCACTCCCGCCTTGTATCATTTAGGCATTATAGAGCGATTTGCAAAAGCAACAAGCAATCAGTCCTGTACAGAGCCCTAACAACCCCACTGTATGATTGCTCCAGCCCGTCTAATGCCAGTTCTGTTCATAACTCCTGCTGGTGTGTGTGCTTAGCACCACTCACTTTAATTAACAACAGTCGAGGTAGCACAGTCACATTTAAAAGGTTGCCATTCCACCAATATGAAAGCACAATTAAATATTAATTGCCTACTGAATAATAGATGAAGAGTATCTGTGTACAGTTCAGGAGCCTAATTCCTGTTAAAGTACAAGTCTTTAATCAAGCAGTAATGAGCACTGCTATGTCAACAGGCGTTGTGCCCTATCAGCAAAGAATAGAGAGAATTACCATCGAAGGCTCATGCTGCCGAGAGCCTGTATCAATTTTAATGTAATTATGCTTTACTAATAACAATTCAACTCATTATAACAAGCGCTCGCAGAAATTGATTCTGTAAACAGCAGACACGCACAATTCTATTGTGATTATTCTCTAGAGGTTCGTTCCTGCTGTGTGGTACTTTGCGGCGACGACTATATTCAAGTTCAGAGACCAAGCAAACTGCTGGTCTCCAAGGCTTCGGTGTTTGCAGATTGCTGATTGCAGATTGACCTGTCGGCTATCGTTTCACCCAGTATTATAATAGTTTCACCCCCCCAAAAGAGAAAAGAAAGTAGCACTCCCATTAAAGCAGTCCCTGTGACTTGAGTGCGCTTTGCAGAGCGAGTCTCAGTCAGATAGAAGTTGATGTAACTTTTCATAAAAACTAGTAATGTAAAATAGCTTGTGGTATTTTCTTAATTAAGCAACATTGTCTCAACACAGAGTTATTGTATTAGGGATGCATTGTGTATTGGCAATACCCGACTGTGATACTGTAATACAAAATACTGTAAAAGCAATATTGTGAAATATTATTACCAATAACCATTTTATTTACCATTTCCAATTTACTTACTTTCCTATGGTGAAAAATCAGAATTTTCTGCATCATTACTGCAGTCTTCTGTGCCACATAATTCTTTAGAAATCATTCTAATATGCTGATTTGGTGCTTAAGAAAAATTTCTAATTATCAATTGTTCTGCTTAATATTTTTGTGGAAACTGTGATACATTTTTCAGGTTTTTTGAACGATAGTATATTTTATATATATATATATATATATATATATATATATATATATATATATATATATATATATATATATATATATATATACATACACCTATATATATCTATATATCTATATATATACACACACACATATATACATATATATATATAATTTTTATTGTTTTTTTAATTAATTGATTATCATTTCACTTATTTTTATATTTATAAAATCTTGAACAACCTTTTTACACACTATACATTATAATGTTGTAATGACCACACTTACTTGTAACAATTACGTTTCTAGATTTTTAGTTTTTATGTGTTTTATTTTTAATACATTAGGACATAGTAGTATAGATCTGTAATACAGGTTATCAGGCATAACATGTAAACCATTGCTGGCCTGTTGTTATACAATGTAGTGGATTCATACATCGTATGGCTTTAGACATTAGTTTCATATTTAATATTATATCTTTGTCTGCTTTCTGTCATTTGTGGGGCTCTACAATGTAACTTACCACACACTTTTGTTATACGGCCAAGACATTCTGCAAACCATCTTTTATGTTCCTCCGAAGAAATAAATGTAAATGAAAGTTAATGAAAACAGAAGTGCACATTTTTGGTGAACTCTTCCTTAATTCCTGGCATAAAATAAAAATGTAAAGTACTGAGAGCTTTTCGATGCGTGACACTCTGCAGCCCAGTCGGTCAGTCTCTGGTCTTCCTGTGAAAATCCATTAAGAAAGATCTTGTGTCCTGCCCCACTTCTTCTCCTTGAGCTAGAAGAGACAGAGAGGAAGAGAGACGAGGTGATGCCACATTCACCTTTGATCAACTATGATTTTTCACACTGCACCGGTGAACTGCACTTTTCACAGTCCGCTCGCGGAAAACAGGAGATGCTTTAGTGTCTGACCATATCTGCATCACAGCCACTTTCCCGCCACCCTGACCTAGAAACGGAGGACCTGGTGAGCCGGCTGACCGGTGAAGGGGGCGAGGGGCCCCGGCTGACATGAGCTGGCCGCTCAGGTGGACGTACCAAGGAGAGGAAGACGAGATGGCTTGTGGCACGCTGGCTTTCCAGCTGGCCAACTCGTCCCACTGTCGGGACGAATGTCTGTGGAAGAGGAATGCAGAGGTAGAGGGGAGAGAGTTCAGTGTAAAGGCAGACCTGATGACGAGAGGCCAGTGGAGCTGAAGTCACACCTCAGGGACTGGCGCTCCTCTGCAGGGTCAGAGTGTTCGACTACAGGGGGTCAGGGAAAGGTGAAGGAGAGTCTGATACTGCAGCTGTAGCCTACCAAGACTTTTGGCCATCAGCATAAAGCCTGGTCCACATAAAAATGTATTCTAGCCCCCAAATTGTCTAGTTAAACATTTAAAGTAACCCGTCGTAAACTGGTTGTAAAAGTGTAGGAGTGGTTCAATCAAAAATTAGATTTAAAACAAAAAAACGACTGTCCTGATTGGATGTGCTACAAATTCAAATGTGTTCAATAAAAATGTAACTAGTTATTCTTAACTTTTACCGTATTATTGTTTTTGTCTATTAAAATCGTTTCTGTAATTTAAATGAAATGTAAAAATAAGACGAAAACATCAAGTACTAAAGAGCTGAAGTACCAAAATGAAATAAGCTAAATATAAAAATAAAGGAAAGAAATGAAAAAAAGTCAGACAACAAAATTAGAAATTCAAAAAACTAAACAATATAACATAACAGTATACATACATACAGTTTTCATGGCTTTTAAAAAAATGAGAATTTTTACAAAAAAAGTAAAAAGTGGTTTATATTTGTAATGCAGCATTTCTTATGAAGTAAAAAAATGTGAAAACACATAAAAAGGATGGATGAACATTTATCTGACACCACATGACACTTCTCCCTGGAGTTAGGGGTCATATGACCTCAAGCAGTTATGGTGCTTATTTCTAAGTAGGTAGACATCTCAGTTGTCCGGAAAGCAGTAAAAGTACTATAAACGTCAAAAAAAATCAATGCCATGTACCTCAAAAAATATGTTATTTCTTCCTCTGAAGCACTGCTTGCAATAGCCTTGTATGATCTCTGAAACTGTAAATTGTTTGCATGCTAACAATTTAGATTAGCCCCTCAGGATTTCATCTCAGGCTGAATCTATCCTAGCTCTAACAGCAAAGATCCTAACATGACTAAAATGTATTTCATGACACTCATTCTAAGCCCATTTTGTCGTACGATACATTCTTCAGGGTCAAATATGTAAATAAAGTTATAAACACTGATGACAGGACTGTTTTACAAAGTGTGAATGGTGTAACACAACATCTCACCTCTCTGTCTGAACAGTTCCTACAGAGGCAGAGAGATTGGCATTGGTGACGCCGGTCTCTTGAGGTCTTCTTTCACCAGGTTGCATGTTGTTAGGTCTCAGAGGGCATGCTGGTCTAGTGGTTCTAGTGTCCACCTGAAAGAGAGCATGACTTTTAAAGTGTATATTCTCTCCAGAGGAAAAAAAAAACTGAGTTTGAAGACAAGTCAAGGTCCTCAAAGACACATACTAGTACCAAGACATCCATTTTCTCTTTCTCTTCTCATTATGTTTCTTCGTGCACTCACATATTGATCTCACAAAAGACAAAATTCGTTTTCCCCAGCAAAGAAATGTAATTCTTTTATTACAGAAATGTACCCAGCGAAAACAACACAACACGCTCTCTATCACTTTCGGTGCGACACGAACCACAATTCTATTATGGGAAAGCTGCACCAGATACAATGAAGTATTTTCAAGGGATCTTGAGGCAACAAAGTATATAAAATGCCATAAATAAATTATGGCAGACAATTTTAAGAGCATTAAAAGTTTGATCTCCTTCAGGGGAGGCCTCGGGGGACTTTTTGAAGCAGTAATTATTCATAAAAATGAAATGTCATATTAGTTTGTCCCGCTCTAATTTGATTTCACGTTGATGAATTTTTTCCGCTTCGACAGGATTCAGTGGGACAAATGTGGTGCTCTCCTCACATCATTTTCTCTAATAAAGACACATTTGTTTAAATATACAGACGAGGAATTCCGAACAATGACAGTAATTAAAACTCTGGAGCCAATCACTGATGTTCAAAGATTATGTCTGTTGTTGCATCTGATTAAAGTGATAGAAAAAAAACATGAACTACATTTTAATGGATTGATACGCTCCTAAAAAGGTGTTTCAGTGGTTCTTGGCTACAAAACATTTCATTGAATATGAAACAACTAGGTGAAAATGTTATGTTTCAGTTAATTTGACGCTTTGATATTTGATGTATTTGGCTCCACTCTCAGCTCATTCAGTTACTTACCTCAGTCAGAAACTAGCAGCCTTGCTAATGTTAGCTTGGATTTCATTCTTGTTATCCAGCTGAATTAATTTAATAAGGATGCTACAAACAAACAAAGAACCAAATAAATCTAACATTAAATATATATCAATTGCCATATCAACAAAAAAAATAAATAAAATTACAGCACTTGCTTAGAGTTACACTTTGTGCTTTGTTGCTTGGTTAGCGATATCATTTGCCTGCACTTACTTGTTTCTTGTATAAAACTTACACTGACTTTCAAATATTTGGATGCATATATTTGATGATGAATACAGTAAAATCATGAACATTGTGAAATACTACTACAATAAATACTAAAATAAATGTTTTCAATTTTCAATATTTTAAAAAGTAATTTAATTATGTGGTGGCAACAGTAGTAGAGTAACTGTTTAAGACCCCAAACAACTAAATAAATAAATAAATAAATAAATAAATAGTATAATAGTGTTTAAACAGTGTACTTCTATATAAGGTTTAAAAGGATACTTGGTTTTCTGGGAACATCACATAATAAATTCAGTGCTGATTTGTAATATTTCTTAACTTAGTTACCAGCAGTCAGGAACAAGAGGTGCCCACAAGGTATGTATGGATGAAATGAAGTTTGAATCATCACCTTCAGATCAGCATAAAGCACCGGAGGACGCTTGCACGGACAATTTATTTTAGCTTGTAATACTCCTTCTGTTTGCCTGTTTTGCAACCTCAAAGCTGACTTACTTCCTTTTAAATATTTGACATTGCTCGCGTGTCTGCATACAAGACCTGGTCTGGTTATTTGTCCATGGTGGATGACTTACACTGACTTACATTAGCACTATCCAAAGCAGATAATGAGGTGAACGTGGACCTGCACTGCAGTAAAAGGACACAAAGAGTACAACTGAGAGACTATAGTGAGCTGACATGTCCTTTGAGTCCCAGACACACCTTGTTAAGGGTATTAGGATCAACACCGTGATTGATCTACATGTCAGATCGGTAAGTGAAGGCACGGAGTCAGCTGTCCACAGCTCATTTTCCACCTGGAGGTCAATTAAGACACAGAGAGGTGAGGAAACCGCTAGGACAGTGCATAGACCCTAACATGGAGATCGTAACACGATGAATATACATACACAAACCTAGCCTGGTTTGATTGCTCAATGTCACTGCATGGGGGAAGGGTTCTGTCATCACAGACAAAGTGTCGTTTCTATGAAGGTATACAGAGAAACAAAAGGAGGGGGTGGTGGATGAAAAGATAGATGAATAAAGGGTAGAGCTTCATCTTTGACTGGGCTGAAGACTGTCTGTTGTCATTCAGTACTGCCTCATTTCCCTGTAACGCGCGGGGCTTTTCTTTTTCATTAGCCGAGCTCGGAGCACACGAGGAGTCAACCGTGTGGATATTCTGACACCCCTACAGCACTCTATTTACCACAGCTCTTCAGTGATGTATCAAGGGGAACGTCTTCCCGGCATTAAATATAGATGCAGTCGGATTAACATATCAGGAGAGAGCATGATTAATGTGAGATTACACTGGATAGCGCCGCTGCTTTTTCCATCACTGTTGGAGTAATGGACTTTGATTTGATTCAAATCATCCTTTGCCCATCAACATAAGCAGGCGCACTTAAGAGAAAGACGGGACATCGCTTGACTGCTTTGACCGCACGTACAAATAATATATGCAAGTTTGAGACTAAACTTACGTAAACTTCTCTTGCTTGCCATGGGTCTAGATTGACATTTGTTGCCCTTTAAAAACTCAAAAATATGCACCACTGTGTGTGCTACAATTGTTTTGTGGAAGTGCCATTACCTTTCCAAGCAATCTTCCTACGGTTTTGACCTGCAGGTGAAAAGACATAAACATTCTCATGAGCTTACATATAAGGATAGACTCAAGTCATATATAAACACCCAACTAGCAAACACCTTGAGCACTCTATCAGCAACAACACAGCATCACATCAAACATTGCTGAATCACGTTGACAACTTTTTCAGCAGTAATTGCCTGTGCAAATGTAAAAATCCAGTTGGTGAGTAACATTCTAGCAGCCAACTAGTATACTCCAGTACTCGCTTGAACACATTAAAAACAATATAGCAGAATCACAAGAATGTGAAAGTGGTACTTAAATTATCTTCAAAATATAAAAAATAGCGTACTAAACACACTTTAACAATATAACAGCACCCTGACCATTGCAGGATCATGTCAATAGATTTAAAATGGACAAGGCTTGTTATCTTCAAAAAATAAAAAAATAGATTTAGCACTACAGAATCATGTTGATTACTTTTTGTAAAGATAATGTAACTAGCATTTGACCGTACAAATGTAAAAATCCAGTATGTGAGCAAACTGTACCTTAGGAACCACTCAAAATGAACGACTCTCAACTATAGAATCACATCACCATTTTTTTGCAGACAAGTAATACATTCTTCAGATGAGTGAAAAACTAATGTATGAGTGCTTAACATCCTAACATCCATCTAGCATACTCAGTTACCACCAAAAACATTAACCACCACATGACAACATGCTAACCACTCAGAACATCTTAGCTACCGCTCATAACGCTCTAGCATCATAGCGGTGACTCACGTTTTATGCTGAACATGTAAATAGTGTGGTTTGTGATTAGGCCTACTGAACATTTTAGCAACCTCCTACTGTAGCATTCCTCCCAAAACAAATTAACAACCACATCGCAGCATGCTAACCAATCAAAACATCTTAACGTTTACTCTCGCAAAGTACCACTTTTTCCCATAAAAATGTGAGTAGCACCTGTCCCAGTGAATGTAAAAATCTAGTTTGTGAACTGAACGTCCTAGCAACCGCCCTGAACAGTCTAGAAACCACAATTTGCTCACTAGATGCTAAATCGGTCAGATCTTTATAGAGTCGAGCACCACTCATAGGCTACATCAAAAATGCAAAAACCTTTTTTTTTTTTTTTTTTTAAATTACGATTATAATAGAATAGTTTAAATAGATATTCTTTAAACACAGTAATGTTTTATATTAACACAGTTTACCACTGTTACTGTAGAGATCACAAAAGGTGCAAACTGAACATGACCCACGTTGTGGTATGAAAAAAAAAAAAGCGCCCAATAACCTGACCAGTCCATGACCACCTCATTTATTTTACTTGCTCTCTGCACCTTAAGAGATAGATCACAAGTCTACGTGTGCATATTGAATTTCACACCCTCGATAAATTGCCGGACCAGAGTATTGATATTTTCTGGCCTGGTCCCGTTTTGCCTCCTTTCTCCTTGAGAGAGACACCCGCAAAGGGTTAAACCCTCCCCCCTGTTCTGCCCCGTGCCACTGCGTCTCTCTCGCTCCCTCACTGTGTCTCCCTGCATCCATTTGCAAATGATCTCGCTTGTCTGCATATTGTCACTTGCAGCCTGCCCACACATTCATCAACTGTCGGCCGGCTCGCCGCGCACTCCCCGCGCCCTCTACACTTAATTGTTCCCACTCTGACCTGGGAGAATAGAGAATGATGTTTCCCTCATTCGTGCCGGTGCAGGGCGAGGAGAATTAACAACTCTGTGGGGATGGCCGAGCCGTGGTACGGTCGGTCAGGCTCTCCCCTCACCCCCTCTTTGCGTTTCTGGGGCACGGTCCTACAGTACCCTATTACCGGAGGCAGGCGAAGATTCACTAGCCGCAGGAAGAAACGAGACAGATAAGATAGGTGGAGACCTTCCATCGGCCGCAAGTTGCAGATAGTCAAGATATATCTGTATAGACAAATGAATAAAATAACCATCAAGATTTTAGGTCGTACTTTGTATATCTGTATAAGAGAAAATTTAACAGTAACCGTAGCTCACTAAAAAAAAGCTTTTCACTTTTGAACTCTATATAACAATTTAGAACTCAGAACTCATACTACTCTTAATGGCAAAACTTTTCTATCACACAGAATGCTCTGGAAGAGGGTTCTATAGATTAGTAGTAAATAGTAAATAAAATAAAATAAAGTTTAAATTCCTCAAAGAAGCGTCGTCACTCAGGATCTCTCACTTGTCTGTTGCCTGGCAGCTAGTTTCTCCGTAGCTTGCTGAGCGCGCTATTTTGAGCAAACGCAAATTAGTAAGAAAATCTAAAGGCATTTCTTATCGTACTCGGTGTTATTAACACATAATGTCATACGTAAACATTGCGACACGACCGACGCCTTCGAATTGAATCCGTTATCAGCCCGGCGGTGGAAAACTAAACTATACCTGGAACGGTTCTTCAAAAGAGAGCCGTTCTGCCCGATGGTGGAAAATCCATTTTTATGTGTAAAATAGTATACTATTCTGAATTCAGCTTTTTCTCCCACACTAAAGGCTATAACAAATGTTTAACAATTGTTCTTATTCTTATGTCACAGAGGAACAATGTAATTGGAATTATTTTCAGAAGTTTTTTTTTAATAATTAAAACATTAACAAATGTATTTAAAGTGGCAGATGACATGCTACAAACTATCGATCTCTTATACAGTATATGTTATCGTCTGTTGGAATGAACAAATATATATTTATCATTCTTAGTGGGCATGAACCTTAAGGAGCTGTTCACGCAATACGTGTTGTGGTGTCCATCTGTTTAATTGCTTTTACTTGTAAACATGCGCTAGATCAGCATTTCTCAGCCAAAGGACTTGGACCCCTATAGTGATGCTTGATGTAATGTCAGAGCAGCAGCATAAAATATGCCATAAAAGTATGCATATTTTGACATATGACATGTTTCCATAATTTATATAGCCAATATAACTAAAAAAAAACGGCATATTGAACAAATCGGCTACATTTAGTAGTGAATTAGTCATAAAGAGATTTTGTTCAGGGGTCCGGTGAGGATTGTTTGAAATATAGGGTACTCAAATAAATTCACTGCGCTAGATGGACCTATTTAAACTTTCTGTGTGTCTTACCATTTTTTTTGTAGCTTCCTGTATTACAAGGGGCATGTTTTTAATATGCTGTTACAAGTTAAAATACATCCACTTTTGGTTTTATCTTGTTGCGCAGCATGAACAACCCCCACATGAGAAGAAAAAAAAAAAAAACTTGTTTAATGCTTATTAAATCTCACTAAAGCTCTTTTTTTTTTATGAATGTGTGAATTAATGACCAGTCATTTGCATAGCCGAGTAGTAAATTAAAAGCAATTAAGTAGTTTTTAATTCATTTTAAATTTTAATTCTAATTATAGCAATTAAATCATTTTTAAATGATATTTGTTGGGCGCGCATTTCTCATTTCGGTACATTTCTGGATTTCCTTCACTCGCGGTGCATTTTTTTTTTTAAACATTTGCACACTTTACTAGATAATTTTATAACTATAGACCAAATCAAAGTTATTCACTGTCTAAGTGAATTAAAAAAAAAAAAGTCTTTTTCATTGAGGACAGTAAAATTGCATGTCATGTCATCCACCTATCCAAATATATAACCGTCGTGTCTAAAGGGGCCCCTGCTCTGTTCCCGGCGACGAGAGGTCAGTTCCCGTATTTGTGTCACAGACGAGCGCTCCAGGAACGCGGTAACGTCACACACAATGGATTTATGGCTTCTTATCAGCATGCCATTTGCATTTGCGAGGAGATCTGCAGAACAGGGGCCCATTTTCTCCGTCTGGATAGCAGAGCGGCCTCCACCGGTGCCCAGGGGCTCCTCAATGCATCACTCTCTCCCTCCTTCAGCTGCTAAACATTCCCACTGCATTAGCTAAGACAAGACATCAATTATACATGCCGCGGTTTCACTGTTGCAAAATACTATTTCCAGTTGGCTTAAATAGGATTAAAAATTAAATATTGCTTGCTGAAAAGGAATATAAAATCAGCTTGAACTTCTGCTACTTTCAAGCAGGACGTTCGGGGCCAGTGCAGAGCAAAGGGCCTGTTTTTGGGCGAGCCGCCTGCGCGTGTTGTCCGCGTGACGGCAAAAAGGAAAGACTTTTAATTAGCTGTTTTTGGTCTAGCAAATATTTACCCAAGCATCTCACAAACAAGTGCTTTTAAAAGTTTGATTTAAAGCAGCCCTAACAGATGGTGAACCAGGCGCTGGCTCATAACTCAACTCATAGCCGAGTTTCAGTGTGACCACAGGGTACCATTGCATATGTTAACTCAGAAGAAAAAAGACGCTAATATTGGTATCAGTTCAGCCATTAAAATCTTAAACAGCATATTCGGAGCTAGAGCATGTGGAAGCTACAGCATGTTGAAACTACCTCGCTTAAAGAGAGAAAAAAAAAAAAACACCACACCATACCAAATGTTCTTTACACTTTTCTTCAAGAACTCAAGCGCTCCTCATCCACATGTCAGTTCCATAAAGAGCAGAGGTCGAAAATGGTGTGGGATGGTCATGTAAGGTCAGTCTTGATGGCTCATCCCCAGACCTTCAGTCCTTCCTCATCAATTATGAATAGCTACTTCCATTACGAGCGCCACATCTGCTTTAAGGGCACACTTGCTCAAAGAGAGAAAAAAAAAAAAACACTTTGGCAGTCATCTTAGACTCAAGTGTTTTTATATAGAATTCTCCCCGTTTTTCAAATACTAATGTTAAAGGTCAGTTATCGAGCAAGCAATGTGTGCAGATAACTATAAATAAACAGAGAAAAATGGTTTAATTGGTATTATTTAGTATAATCAGTTTGAAAGCAGTTATAACTGTTTTTGCCATTTCATTCAGTGGCTCTAGAGTAGTCATTTTCATCCCCATGATAGCATCTTTACGGCAAAAACTCGTTACGAAGACCCAAAATAAAACCCAAGCGAATAAAAAAAAATAGGGGGAGTTCAAATTAATAGATTATTATTTAAATTTTTTTTTTACATATGCAAAAAAATTATTTACTATGTAAATATTTCTACTTGCACTAAAACAGAGACAGTAAAATAAAAATGAATTTAATATTTCAGCTGTATAGTCAACAGTCAAAACCTACTATCTGTTGTAATAATGTCAGCAGAAAACAGAAGATGCTGTTATCTTTTCTTTCCTATTGTGATGTTTATTAGAGTGGAACAGCTTGTTGAACAAGAAAATAAAATGTAGGGCAGGATTTATTTTTTCCATTTCAGGGAGAGGAAAAGTAAGCCTATTATTAATAATAATACATTATAATAAACACTGCACACTTTCATTCAAAATACTACTTTAATGACTAATATATTCTATTCTAACTGTGAACTATTATTAGTGAGCTTGCTCTTTTTTTTAATCAATGTAAAAAGTTGCTTCAATTCCCAATAGACAGTTCTTTTTCCAATTTTACAAGCCAACAGTTCCATGTTGACTTCCAATTGCTTGTCACCAGTCTCTGAAATGACTTCAAAAGTAGACAGCCTTTGGAGCCTGAACACTTGAAATACAAAGCATTTGGAGCCTGGACACTTGAAAAACAAAGCTTGTACTTTAAAGTAGTTAGATGTCTTTCTGAGGGGCAGCAGTCATTAGCCATTTAAACTGAGCTGCGTCTTTAAAAATGAGAAAATATAAAAACTGCCCTCCTAAAACGCTTGCACACTTATTTAGCATGCAAAAGGGTAGCTTGGTCAAAGGACGCCACAGCTGCGACGTGAAGTTACCTTTCACTTCAGATGCAAATAAAGAAACGTAACACTGACCACTTTAAAGAGTGGGAGAACTCAAGACAGTTTCTCTGTGATTGTTTAAGGGCACATTATAAATATGACCGTTAACACTTTCCAATCATGCATCATTTTAACTAAACCCAAGCTGAGAAACCACAGACCGGAAGTCATGCAATGCTGAAGTATTCTCATACAAGAATAAAATTGCTTTCTCTCACCTGCGTGGCCTTTGCTTCAACTAGAGACCACTTCCGACCACCTAATGTCTGAAATGTTTTCAGAGGTATAGTTTAGAGCTTAAAATACAAACAAGGTCTTCTCATAAGTACAAAACCGATAATCATCGATTCAAGTCAGAAGCTGTGTGAACTAGATGTAGAGCAGTTCTTCTCAACACGCTAGCTGACAGAGTAACAAGGCCACAGACATTGATTCAACATTAGAAGACCTGAATATCTTAAAAGACAGATCTAACTACAAGCAGAAAGCATTCACAAGACAACTTTACCACTTTGCATTAAGTGCGGAGAGGCATAAGACTATGAAAAAACTATGAGGGGGGCATCTTTTACTCTCACTCTTAAAAATGAAAGGTTCACTGGTTGAAAACGGTGTTGTAATGGAGGCCTGCTCCATTACATTTCAAGTAGGGTAAGTTGCAGTTTCAACTAAAGACCTACAACACATAAAACCTCTTTCTTCTCAAAAACTGTTTTTGCTGATTATGGGTTGTTGAGATATGGACATTTCAGGAATTTAAAGTTATTTTTCTGACATTACTGTTACATTTGAGTTAACTGAAGAACTCACTGGTTCTTTGAAGCACCAGCAAGGTCTAAAATCTGAGGCCACTTTTTTACATTTATACTTGGAAATGTAGTTTTAAAGTATGGAAAAAAACCCCACATACAATGTCACTATTGCCTTATCATTGATAATGACTCTTTGTATAGACAATCCCCAGACAGCACCCTTACGTCTGCAAGATGTCTGCAAAAGATCTCTTGATCTGGAAAGCATCTGCTGTTTACAAACATCTAACAGGTGTCTTTCAGACGTCAGTTTTACGTTCATTCTAAATCATAAACATCTTAAAGACATCTAACAGACGTCTATTTGACATCTTTAAGGAAACATCTTGTAGACACATTGCAGATGAGAAAACAAAAAAATAAGTCTTTGCATAGCCGTCTCCGAGATGTATGTGTGCTAATAGGGTCAGTTCTTGCTTCCATTGAAGCACAAGATGCTCCTTGGATCATTTTAAATAATGGAGAACGTTATCATCTGGTTTTACACAAACTTGTGAAGCTAATGCATCTCGAGTGTTGCTGTCCTTGGGCCACAAAAAAAAAAAAAAAAAAAAAAGAAAGAAAGAGACAAACCAAATGCATTTGTACGTTTATTCAACGTAATTCAACAATGCAAATTTTGTTAAAATGCAAAAGCAACTTCCACTAGCAGTCTCAGATTCTGAATCCAATTGTAGATGGTTTTCTAAAGACCCATATAACTTATATGGCAGCAAGCTGAAAACCCCTTTATGGAACATTTATTTCTACAACTGAAGTGGTTGGGACCCGACTGCTTAATGTGCATGGAAATGTGACCCCACAACCTTCCAAGAAAGCCCCCTCTATCAAACACGGCACATGTATTGGTAAATACTTGCATGACAATGGGTTCTCCACTCGGGGTCTGACGACATTCTATATTAATAGAAGCGCTGTGTATTATTCATAGGCAGAATTACTTTGGTGGCACGGTCCCAGGCCAAAGGGAGCTCCATGCACTCCTGCTCTCAGCCCTGACATGAAGAATACTAACAATACCGGACATGTGCAGGGCTGCCCGAGTTTACCACTGCCCACACCATCGCCCATTATAATAATCTATTCAAGGATTAAAGGGGTTTTATCTTGAAGCCCATGAATAATGAATGTGGAATTTCAAAATTTAATTGCCCCGAATTAAATGATTCAAGATAATGTTTCTTTTATAAATTTGTAATGGGGCTTGGGGGGCAAAGAATGAAAAAATACATTAAATAAAACCTTTTTCCCCCCCTGCAAATGAAAGGAAGAATGAAAGGACAATGGACGAGTGCCCTTACGTCTCCTAATGGGACTTTTTTTTTTTTTTATAAGGTCCTCTTAAAAGACAGATAGACAGGTCAAAAGATTTGAAGAAAAGCACTCCACCTTATTTGATTCAGGTGAAAAATGCACAGAACTTTAATCTTGGACTTGTCATTGTAGACAGACTCTAATGGCTCTTACCTATACAGTTGTACTGACTAACTGGGAGCCAGCGCAATCCACTGTGTATTTTCTTTATGGCTAGATCACATTAAAGATTTGAGAATAAGTGTATTAAAGCTGTTAGCTTTCCAAAGCTATAAATCTATATACAGAAGCAGCAAGAACAAGTGACAGGCTTCCATACACTCACCATCTTTCAACATAAACCATTCTGAACAATATATTGAACAGTGCTGTTTAGTTGTGCTGAATACTTGAACTGAAATGTCATTTCCATTTCTGTACATGTAGACAATCTCAAAAGGATAACAAAACATTGGGCATACGTTTTGATAAATTTCTCATCACTACTGATGGATCATGTGACTACAGAGGAACATGGTTTTAGGATTTAATAATTATTTCACCCCAAAATTGTCAACATTTACCCTCATATTATACCCTATATATTGTTATTTAATTTTTTTTTACTATATAATACTCACTATGCATCTCTTTGACGGATCGTATCAAACAAAAGCGGTGCCAAAAAGCTTAAAATAAATCTATACACAAAGACTTCCAAAGCCATATGATAGGAAGAGATGCAAGATTATCAGTTAATAATTGCATGGCTTTGCATACATAACTGACCAAAATGAATCATACCGCTTTTAAAAGACTTGTAATTCAGGGCTCAGTAAATAAACTACAATACGCAGATCTGAAACAACATTAGGGAGAGAGAATAATAGTTCATTTCAATTTTTTGGGTGAAATATTTCTTTAATTAATAGCCCCCAATGTTTTGTTATTGAAAAGCTGACGGGAACAGAGTTTTGTCTTGTGGGTGATGCCCATCTTCATCCTGCATCAACGATTCTGTATCTGGAATCCAACTAAATGATGTTCGTTAAGGCTTAAAGATAACCACAACAGTTGCATGACAAATGCAAGAGATCATTTTGGTGTTGCAGTGAATACTTACGTAAAAATAAGAAAAACAAAAATAGATTTCCCAAAGATCACATACTGTATGAGAGACGTTAGTCTTTCGAGATCATAGACTCGATGTCCGTTAACTGCAAAGGGTTTCATAAGCACAGAAGGATTAAAACAATATATATATATAAAACATAATGAAGAGTGAATGGCTTTAACACACAAACCTTGAACTACATTCACAGCAAAGAGTAACCACATGGTCACCAACATCCTCTTATTCTCTTTGTCAAATCCAAAACTAATGCTCACTTTGAGAACGCGCTGACTTTACTCTGAAGTGCATGAAAATATATCCTTTTTTTTGGGACTGACGTCTTTCAGTAAACATACTTTTTATGCGAGTAAAGTAACTAGCGTGCAGCGAGGCAGTGATGTTCTCTTTACAGATCGATGTCAGAACATAAGAGTAATGATTGTCAAGCAGCACTAAACGTCAAGCACAATTCTGGCATGATCTACAGCAACGACTGGTAAAAGTAGTAAAATTTCCAGTCAGCATTTTAGAGGACTTAACAGAAACATCCTTGGCAACGTTACCATGTTAAAGTCTGATATATATATTTTTTTTTCTTTCATTTCGTGAAGTCCAAGAAAGCCTTCATCAAGATGGGAGTCCATGATTGGTTATTTCCTCACCTTGTGACCACCTTTTACTGGCAGGACAAGCGAAGCTACTACAAAAGAAACCAAATGTGGCACTGATAAAAACTCCAACAAAACTAAATAAAAACAAACAACGGGCTTCTTATAGCTTGAGCTAGCTTAAGCTGCATTTAATAAAAAAAAAAAAAAAAAAAAAAAAAAAAAAAAAGTTTAAACTGAAATCCACTGCTTTAGTTTAGAAAGCTTTTGCTCCTATTTGTGAGTCTCTTAAAGGAAAATAAATAAATAGCAGGAACTAAGATTGCCACCGTGCGCTGGTTATGACTATTTGCCACCATCTTTTGGTTCACCTTCAGTTCGTTTGGTACTCGGGTCGTGCTTCTCAACCTCACACTCTTTCACCACCGCATCACTTCCTGGAGGATCCTCTTGAGAACCATTGAGATCTTTACACTGGCCGTTAAGAACGGGCGTCTTGGAGGAGTCCAGGCAGGCAGCGTCTGGCTTGATTTGAGCCAGGTTCATCTCCTCCTGAACACGCTCGTCTTCTTCTTCCAGTTTGCGCAGGATTATGGGGAGTTTAGCATCTGCGTTCTCCAGAAGGGCGATGTCGCTTTCTTCGTACAGTGGCAGCGGGGCCCCTTCGTCCAGCTGCTTCTGGAAGTGCAGGCGCTTGGCCCGACCGCAGGACACGGCACGCTCCAGAATCTCTTTCTCTGCCAGCCGTAGCTTTATAGCGATGCGTGAGTGCAGTGACAGATCGGGCTTCTCCAACATGGAGCGGTCCTCCTGAACAAGACAACAACAGATATCTTAAACTAATGATGACTGGTTGACATGATCATTATTGCTAAAAAATCTGAAACAAAATGACTTAGAAAATCAGTTATGACACACATTCTGCGGTCAGTGTTTTAAGTTTCATTCCAAATTGAAAGAAAAGACACTACACATTTTGGCTCAGCGTTTTCATTTAAAACAGCACTTGTTTTATTCATACCCGTATTGTGTGTATGTAAAATCAAGAAACCTTTCACATTTCTCACATTATCATAGTTTATTCGCTGTAGTGTCCAAATAATTTTAATAAATCTTACTGGTAGTCCAATGTAAAAAATTGGGGGTATGTCAGTTTCCCTCAATTACATAATATAACTATAGTGTCCTGCACTCACTAGTTAAAAAAAAAAAAAAAAAAAGTTTATATAGTTTGACTGTATGTACAGAACTATATAGCATATTTAGTACTCACCTAAAAAAAAGCAGGACTCTTTTGTTAGGGTTTGCTGTTGTTTATGGTAAATATATAAAATGTTTAACAATCTAAAAACTAGGAATACAATTTTTAGATAGCCAAGGAAATCTGTATATATTTTGCATTTGTATATATGTATAAGATAAATCATTTATTAGATATGTTAATCAGTAAGGACTCATGAAATTGATCAAAAGTAAATTTTAAAATTTAATTTGATAAGTAAATAAATATCTTTTTTTTTATCTATTTTTTTAACTAATCTTAAATTTAAATATATTAAGCAGCACAGCCATTTTTAAAATGTAAAAATAAATGTTTCTTTGCTACCTATGCAATTAAACCTTTTAAGAGGGTTAGCATACAAAATAAACATGTATATTTACTGATTAAAATATTTATAAATATTAATAAAATAATTATAAAATACAAAATATTTTCCTTTATGTTAATATTTAATATTATTCTAAAATTATATTAAAATGTATATTTTTAAAATATATAAAAAATATATATATATATATATATATATATATATATATATATATATATATATATATATATATATATATATATATATATATATATATATATAAATGTATTTATTTTAATTGAATTTTTTTAATACAGCATAGCATACATTTATTGTGTAAACAAAAACTTTTATTTTGGATCCAATTAATCATTTGACAACACTACTTTTTAAACAATTTAAAGAAGTTTTATAATCTCTGTGTAATTGTTTGCCATTCTTCCAGCACCTCTGAGGTCGTCTTGTAGGTTTTTAAAAGCAGCGCAGCCCGTGTTTCCAGGAACGTCCACAGCTTGATTTCGTTCTCCCAGCTGACAGGGAATTCAGTGTTGCCCAGGGTGAAGATCTTGTTGATGGCGTGATCGCCCACCAGGTAGTCCCTGAGTTCCTCTGCAATCAGAAACGCACACCTCTCTGGTTAAGGGAGTAATCTGCCGTGCTAGTGAGCCGGCAGGTCTGATCTGTAGCGATTATGTAAGGTATGATTACACGGCTGCTAACGAGATGAAAGGGCTCGCCGAACGAGTGCTTTGCTCGTGCACACCGCTGAATCCTGTCACACTAGTAAAATAGAAGCCCCCAGCACAGGGGCTTCGCTTCGTTTAAAAATTAACATAAAAATTCTGAATAATGTATCAGCTCAGACTTAAGAGGTCTTGCCAGAGGACATGGCCTTGCTTTATGGGATTTATGACAAAAACTTCTCCTACATAGATGCTTATAAATATTTCACTGACTCTGGATCAGTCCTTCCACACATCTGCCACACTGTCCTGATCAATTAAACACCTGAGGGACGCTTGTTTAGGCTTTGTTGTCCTGACTGGTTTAATGTAAGAATGTGATATGAAATACGGCATCTCATTTCCTGTTTTATGGCCCACAGGTGTACCTTAGTGCCAGGCGTGATGGCATTGGGACAAACAAAGAGTCTTACCTTCAGTCATGCAGAAGACACGCAGGAAGGCCAGGAGCTGAGCCGATATGGGCGGCTCGCTGCAGTGCAGGGCAAAGATACTGGACCTGACGAGCAGAAGAGGGTTCAAAGCAGGGTGTTACTTCAACCGACTTCCCCCCCCCACCTCTCTCAAATTAAACCCCAATTAACTCCAGTGGAACGGGCAGGTGCTAATGGAAGCCTCCTGCCTGCACGAGACCACAGCGCTGCTCCCCGTCGCATGACAACTGATTGATCTGAAGCGATGAGAGGCCACTGAACTTGATGCATTTTTAAAAACATGCTCAATCATTTATAATTTACCGTTTAATTACTGGAGCATATCTATGGCCCCTTCCTGTCTGACTTACAGTGGGATGAAAAGGAGCATCTCGACACTGACCTGAATCAAAAGGTAATTTCATATTGGCCTGTGTGGATTTTGTTTTAGAGACTTAAAGGATATTGATCTGCGTGACAGAAAATGCACTGATAGTATTATGCCACAATAGAAGAGGTTTTACAGCACTGTAATGCTGTTACACCTGGATGAGGATCCCTGCAGAAAACACACTTCTACCATACCTACAAAATTGCTGCCATCTTCTGGAAAAATAGGCCAAATTAAAAAAAAAAAAAAAATTACATATTTTAATGAGAATATATATATATATATAACATTAGTGAGTAATGAGTAATGATGACAATAATAGTAATAATAAATAATTTCCTTTTTTAAAATTATATAGCAGTTCTCAAATAAAATTATTAGCCAATTTTTTTAAGTGTAAACTTACTGTTCACTTGGTTATAATCATCTAAAGCACAGACTTCTTGAGGGCATTGTAAAAAAATAAAAAACATTATAAAAAAAATTATAAAAAGCGCATAAGATGAGGTCTAATGATATGGAAGTAAAACTAAAAATACAACACTACAGAAATAATAAAAAAAAAAAAAAAAAAAAAAAATGTGTATCATGTAGTTTGTCATTCCCGTGGAGAATACTCACGCAGGAATCCCAGCACGAGCCAGAACCTCAGCCTTCATGGCATACAAACGTTCACTCTTGCTCACACCCAGCTTAATCTTCACGCGGTCGTGTGCGTTGTCCTCAAAGAAGAAACCATTGTGGATCACAAACTCTGCATTGGATCTTGTACCATAGAATATGTAGATCTGAGGAGGAGAAACGGGAAAACCTTTGGCATATCTACGACAAATTACGACACATTACTAGCCCTGCCTTTCATTTCATGGCCCCATAGATGCACAGGTCTATTGGAACGGATGTGAGTGGCAATTTAGCCGTGAAAACTTCCTTCCCATACTACTGTCCTTTCAAACACCGCTCACGTCTTCCGCTCAACAGTACATCCGCAACATTTACAGATAGCGCTGCGAGAGAGAGTGTGAAAGAGAGAGATAAAACACAGTGCTGGAGAGAAAGAGAGGAGGCGAGAAAAGCACAGTTCAATTCAGCCTCTCCACATTGAGTTCCGTCCCAGTGCGAAATCAGCAGCAGGAATCAGGGATCAAACGGGGCGACACTCCCGAAAAGGCCCCTCCTACTCCCCCCAACGCTTGTCCGAGTCCCACACACTGGCCCCCGTACTCGCTTTCTTCTTCCACTGGCTGTCTCTGCGAATCTTATCAAATAATTCACATTCTGGAAGGGGGTTGGGGGTATATACCTGGCCTGTCACTGTGTGCCCCGCGTATCCGCTCTCCCCATGGCTGGATCTGAATGCCTCTGCTCTGATATTACCCCCGGGCCTCCATAATGGCCGCTGGCTGATAAATGAATCACGGAAGCACGAGCACACAGCAATAGCACTGAGGTGAAAGTGCACGGATAGAAATTGAAAATGTGCAAGTGCGTTGGACAGAGAGCACCGCGCAAAATATTGTCGGAGATAACGGAGACTAACGCTCACCCTAATTGTGATCTTAAGATGGTTGAGCTGCTGTGATAGTGTTGTATGGCTCACCTGTTCACCCTCTTTGTAGTCTTTGAGAGCCACACATTCACATCGGTCATCCTCTAGATTGTAGCCAGTGGTAATCTAGAACAGAACGGGTCTTGTTAATATTGGATTAGTTTAATATGCATTTTGGACACCTTAGCACTGTCCGTATTTTATTAGATCTCATGCAAACATCTATCATAACTGGCCAGCTGTATATAACACATAAGATCTTATTTATTTAGGAACCACAACTGCAAAGCTATTTTCTGAAATATTTCTGTGGGTGAAAAAAACAGATCAATTAAAACAAAACAACAGGGCAAATCTAACATAAATGCCACTTATTAAAAGTTATACAGGCAACCTATTAAAATAACACACCCTAACAAATACAATCCTTCACTATTAAACCTCTTAAAATCTTCAGAAATCAAGTAAATCAAATAAACTTTGAGTAAATTGTCCGAAAAACACCGCTGCAACACATACAATGTGTTTTTATTAAACCTTAACCAGGGGATTACCGGAAAACCATTTCATTACACATTTTAATGACCGTGATTTTCAATGCACATGATAATTTGAAACAAAACTTCATTTTAGGATATAAGTGCATTACAGAATCATATGAACAGAAGCGATATATTGCTCTGTGGCAAGAGCTACAAAGAGCAATCAAAGACAAATTATCTAAATAAATATAAAAGATCCCTTGGGATGAGGGCATAATCTACAGAAAAATCACATTAGATGCTCTTGCATTCCTTAAAAGTAAATGTTTTTTTCCTGTACTTTAAGACTGCAATACAAGTGAAAGCACTGTACACATCCTTGCAGGAATTTATAGAAAAATGGTTAAACTGAATTGGTTGCAAAAGCTTTCTGCTACTCATGGGAGCTGTGTTTATTTGAAGCACTGCTGCTAGCTCACCAGGCCATTGGTGTGGTTGCACATGTCCCAGAGAGGGATGAGGGCCAGTGTGACCCGACTTCCATCTGCTGTAGGAATCTGGTTCTGACGGGTCATCACAGAGGAGACTGCCCACCTGATATACAAAATGCATTGCATCAGTACAGATTCAAATCTGGTTCAATATTTTAATGGATACAAAATTGTTTTAAGTAATCGATCATTTCTGGACCATTTTAAAGCGTTGTCTCTCCATGTGATCTAGTAAAATTGCTAAACGTGTTTAAGGGAAATATAAATGGAAAGAATTATTTCTCTTGCTATTTTGAAATCTTTTTGAGTTGAATGTATACCCAAAATAAAATTCCAACGCAAAATAAGTACAGAGTTTAGCTCCTTTAATAGTCTGTATATTTATTAATAAAATAACCTTATCTGAATTTGTGCTAAGGTAAAAAAAACGGCCTTATCATCTAGTCTAAATAATCTGGACATAATTTATTAAAAGAAACTTCATGAAGTCCACCGAAGACAACATTAGCTGTGACAAGACGCTATTCCATTCTCTTCACACATTACCCAACGGGAGCACAGACTTGCATCATATTCAACAATCTGAAGATGAAAGGGGACCAATGATAAATTATTCCTTCACAGATAATTTGGTGCTAATGAAAGAACAATGAGAACAAACGCCTCATTTTTAAAGGCCATCGCGTAGCCCTACAACCAACCTACGGCTCGTCTTCCTGCTCTTTTCTTTTTTTGAACCTCAGCAGGGAAGAGAAGTTCCACTTTTTTTTTTTAAACATGGTAGGACATTTCAACCAACCTGTAGTCGTCAAAGGTAAAAGCATCCTTCAAGGGCAGTTTGCTGGCGTTCGGATGAGTCTGGGAATTGAAGATGAAGAACACAGAAAGTGGAGGGAAGGAAAAAGGAGAAAAGACAGCGTAAAGGACAAGAGAGAAGGAGATATGGAAGTAGAGGGGGAAAGGAGAAAAGAAAGAGAGCAAGAGGGAAAAAAAAAAAGAAAAAACACAAATCAGTCAGTGGAATTTCATTATGTGGCTGCCTAACAGATCCTAACAAGAGTGTAGCCAGGCAGAGAGCGTCCAGTGGTGCTATGCAAGGATCATGGTGGCATTAGCCCCCCATACATCACTGTCAACTTAATTTGTTGTGCCCAGCAGCCGTCATAAATCTGCTTCATCAATTTGTGTGACAGAGAGCCACTGGTGCCACAGAAATCTACATTTAAAGCCACAGACTCGCTCCCTCCAAGGGCTCATTTGCAGCGGGTGTCATGGAGAGGAAAAAAAAGCTACAATCCCGTAGAAAGGAAAAAAAAAAAAAGCAGGGAGCAAAAGAATGCCAGGGTCTAATTCAGCCGGCCCATAGCACCCTCCTGAACATGCAAAATGAGCCATAAAAATAGACGTAGGTACGAAGCTGAGAGTGAAGGATATTCTTCTTTTCCCCCACAGGTGCTCTCACGGCTGTGTGTGTGGCGCTTGTCCTGTGAAATGAAGCACTGTACTCCACAATGAGGTACTGCGCAAACCGTAATGGCGCTGATATGTATATAACACAATACATCAAAAAGCTTGTGCTCGAATATCATAATCACGACTCAGGTGATCAGTCCATCACACAGAACGAGTGATAAAATTGCCCAACAGACATTGGAACCAAAACAACAAGAAAAAAGTGAACTTGGCAGACTTCAATGACAAATCACTTACAGATCGGAATACAAAATAACCTCCTTAATAAAAACATCTCTTCGATACGAGGAAGCAGGATGTTGTTTTTAAAGGTTCTGTGCAACGTTGCTAAACTGAAACGCTGAAGGTTAATTCGACATCCAGCAAACGTTTGAAAATATAATTCTCAAATGACAAACAAATGAACTTGGCTTAAAGAAAAGCTGATAATTAAATGAATGATAAATTTATGATTTAAATATGATTTCATAATTTAACAAAATCATGTTCACGGTTCTCTGTTAACCACATGACATGAAGGTAAACTAATAAAATATTTATATTGAAAAAAACTTCGGGATTACTTTGAGTTAATATTTTAGGTCAAAGAGGTCCTGTTGACAAAAAAATAAAATTGAATTCCTGGTAACAGGTAAATACAATTATTATTATTTTTTTTTTTTTTTCTTTTTTGAAAGATCCTTTTAAACCCAATGCAAAGGTTTCACAGATGGCGTATGTGTGCTCACTGGAAAAAGGGTGCAAACTCCTTCTGTCAACCAAGTTGCACCATTAAGCTCGCAAACTGAGGAATAGAAGCATGAAATGCAAGTGCTCAGAAGTAGTGGCTAACTTTTACCTTTCACGTCTCTCCCCATTAATCAACTTCCCTGACACTAATTGAGCCCTGTATTCCCTCTCTCTGCTATGGAACCCACACACGCTTAGCTAATATGGTGACACCATGTGGCCACATCAAATCTTTGCCTGCGACTCAGTGTGTCGGAAGACTACAGTCCAGTTTTGACAATGTTGTAGCCCTACAGCAGAGCGCAAGAACTTGTTCTTCAGCTGCAGCCGCTCTGAGCGACCAGGCAAAGGTCTAGCACGCTTAGGTGGATGAAGGTCTACAGGTCAGCTGTGAATTCATAAAGCGCCATATAATAACAGAGCAAAGCCTGTCCACTTTCTTTCATTTTAACCCCAATTCTGGCAACAGGCTGACTTGGTAGCAGCGCTCACGTAGGGTGATGGACAACCATTAAAAGATAAGCACTGGGTAAAGCCATCGAGTAAGAATTCAGTGACTTGGGTTTGAGCCTCACACTGCAGATGAAGGGAAGTGGTTCATGTAGGGATGGGAGAAAAGGAAAAAAAAAAAAAAAAAAAAAAAAGAGCATATTACAGGTTTTGACGGAAGTAATAGGGCAAATCTCCAGAGAGTCTCAAGCGGTTCTCCAGACTTCCTATAGGAAGATGTGCTGAGGCCAGCTACACAAAGACGGGGAAAAAAAAACATCTTTGAGCATTGGTAACAATTATAGGCCACCTGAAAAGGGTTAAAGTGCCGTTAATGATATTTTCAGCCCTCCGAGAGTTGAATACTCGAGTGCCCGAGTACCTTAATAGATTCAATTAAGGCAATAATTAGTTGAACAGAGTGATAAACCTCAGGGGGAAGGGCAAACCTGGCTGCAGAAAGGCCATGAAGAGGTCTGCCCGGATCCCTCAGAGCACTGCGGGTCAGGATAGGGCCTGTAGGCTGGAAAAATGTAGGATGCGCGCTCGTACAGAGGTAGTTTGAGACGAAACAGAGGTAGTTTTAGACGGCACGTTTGATGAGGTGTAGTTTTTGGAGATAAAGGGCAGCTGCACCGCTGCAGGTTCAGCTTGTGATGCATTAGCATCACCAGAGAGAGGTAATTCATCATGTGCCACAATGGCACCGCGGCTCCGAGAGAGACGAGGGGGGAACGGCCCTGTAAATCAATTAGAAAACAAAAGCTCCCACCACGAGCGCCTGCTCTCCTTAACGAGGACGGCGGGAAACGCGGCTAATTGGCCGGTGGCCTCCAGGAGGTCTTTCTGGAGCCGAGATCCCCGAGCACCCCATCCGCCGCACTGGCCAGCATTAGAGAGCTCGTCATCCGTTCGCATGCTGAGGTTCAAACGGGATTTGATTTTACTCCTTACTTCCGTTACAGCATTCGACTTTGCGCATGAAAATGATGAAACAAACGTCGTCGTTCAACGTCGCAAACTCTCCCTCATTTTCTGAGCTGCATCAGGAAGGTCAGACAGATATCTTCCCAGGTGCAGAGAGAGGGGGTGGGATGAGAGCATACCACTGGGACCCTGTTCATTTCTCATCAACAGCGGCAGATGCAGCACACCAAGGTTACTTTGCATTCGCTGCATACCGGGGTCACCTTATGAGGTTCACCTCCCCCACACACACGCACGCATCCAGCCCCAGTGAGGAACGTGCGGCTATCATTGGTCCCCCGCGGACACGGGAGGCGCTCGGATACTCCTCGGAGGGCACACGGCGTTGACAACAGCCTATCCCTCTTCACGCAGGCAAATATATATAAAAAGCTCCTCAATTCCAGCAGGTGAAGGGCCTTGCTTTCTCAGTTCTTCCTGAGGAGAAGCCGGGAGGAGGGAGGTGGGCGGGGGGAGGCAGGGACCAGATAAAGCAGGCGGTGGGAGGAAGTAGAAGAAGGGGGGAGGCTGGGGTTGTCAGTCATGTGTGGAAGGTACAATCAGGTCAATTCAATTCAAAGCCAATGCGACAAGCTAATTTTCCAGCCCGGTCATCTGCGGCCGCCTCAGAAGAGAGGCTGACATTGACAGTAGTCATTACAGTGACACTGGCTCCCAACCTGAAGAGCCGAGAGGAGAGGAGCGGACAGGACACTCACCAAAGGGCCAGCAAGACAACCCTCCCCCCTACTGAACATCACTAGCGAAAAAAAAATAATATATATATATATATAAAAAAAAAATACAGAGCTGTAAAAAGTTACACTCCGAACTCCAACTCAAATGCACGTAGAATGAATCTGTTCATTAAAAAGTGCGATTGGTGTGTAATTCATTACACCAATAGGTCATGAGGTCCTCCAGCTTTATTCTAGCAATGCAAACTTTAACCGAGTTCGTTTCAGAGGAAGTAACGTTTCATTTAGACCAGGGAAGCTTAACTCACTTCTGCCACCTAATGGACAATGAAATGTTCACTGCATATGCAAATTGATTAACGTTTTGAAGACTGATGCCTACGGCTTAAAGTAGCAGATGCATATATTCCAGTTTATTGTGTTTCCTGTTATTCGTCTCAGTCGCTGTATAGAAAACGGTATAAATACACTTGATTAAAGTTATTAACAGAGTACGAGAAACAATAATACTGCTCCTAATTACACTCCAACCCCCTTTTATAAACTAGAAAACATTTAATAAAGAAAACGTCAGCATATTTGCAGACAAAATGACAAATACATTAACTATTTGCATGAATATTTGATGCCTTATCTTGACAGTAATGTGAAATATTAGTTTCTTTTCCCTAATTGACAGTCGTCTAATGAAAGAAACAAAATGTACCGGCGAGAGATTTTGAATGAAAACTGAGGAGAACTGGAAGAGCATATTATTACTTCCTTAATAGCCAAGAGGAGGTCCAAGAGACGGGATCAAATTTATTGGACAGATTACGGTCCCACTGAAATTAACTGTCTAAATGTGTCATTTAATAATCATAAATCTATTATTCGAGATTTATCAAAACACTGAAATGACATTTTAATGTTAATACAATGCACTTTTTGCAACCAGCGTGAAAATAACATTAAGAGGTTAGGCTACCACTGACTACTAAGCACAGATAATTCACTGGATTTATTTAAAGAACATTTTTGATAGCCGTTTAGTTTGAATTGTGGAAACAAGCAGCTGTATTCTCTTTTGAAGTGACAAAAAGATATTCTGATATAGAAGTAAATTTCTAGACTAGAAATTTCCTTATTAAAATAAAGCAGAAAACACCAAACCATTTGGCATATTATAGTTTTTTCGAACACCAAAATATAAAACTTTTGGACATGCATGTCGTTATATAAATTTGCTAATTCGCGTTCATTTTATTTTTTGTTCTGAACACTACATTAAGAGATAAACATCTCCCCCTGCTGGCCAAAGATTGCCAGTGCAGCACCGTCTCTGAGCCATGTCAATGGCAGCTTATCAGGGGCCCTGAAATTGGGTGCAAGAGGGCATTATAAAGCTCCTTTTACCCATCTCCAATGTGCCTTCAACGGCAGGGATCCTTTTAAAACTGGATTTCCTCACCTCAGCAGACAGCAGTGTAAAGGACAGCTATTCATGTGGCTAGAGAGTCTGAATAACTTGTGGCGCTGATTGCTTAAAGAGCCCTGCACTCAAACGGCTGGCAGTCCATGTATGAGACACAGATAGGGCTATCAGTCACCGCACTCATCAAAACTGCCATACATACGAGTCAACTGAAGAAAGTTTTGTGCACTTTTTTGTGGTGTATTTAGAGATATCTATAGTTGAAAAGTGAGACTAGATGCTTACGTTGGGCCTTTATTAACATCCGAGGTTATTCAGGCAAAGGTAAATGTGTGTAAAATAGTATGCAGAAGGCCTACAGTAACTGATTATAGCTATGAAAGATACATAGCATTTTCCATGAACAAAAAATAAATAAATAAAATGTCACGTTTTTAGAAATGCATTTATACATGTAACAACGCTTTTGGCAGTAAAATTAATTCAGTTAATATTCTGTCATGTTTTCATTTGCCACCATCTAAATTAAAATCCTAGCTGAATGTATCAGTTGGAGGCAAAATATCAGTTAATATATATACACAGACAATTAAGACAGAATCTTTGACTTACATGGATGACTTTGTAGAAGTAGGCATACTGCCTTGCTGTGTTTTTGTATTGACTGAGTACGTCCTGTATGGCTTGTGTGGCCAGCAGGTGGCGCACTTCCTCCTCTTCAAAGTACAGGGGTGTGTCATAATCGGCAGGCAGTGTTTTGATGTAGGGCAGCCAAGGTGAGCTGGGATTGGCCCGTTCACACAGCAAGTGTAGAGCCAGAGTCACATTGCCCATGGCCTGAAGGATCCGGTCCTGACCGTACAGCGGCCCTGTGAGTAAAACATCAATTTAGGATGCTGTCTGCAAATGTTTTCTATACACAAGTGTGGTTCTTATTACTTATGCTGTCATGCTAGGTTTTAATTTGGCTTGTGTGACTGAGCTGAAAGCTTGGAATGTTTGAAAGCGCCAAAGTTCATATCAGGTCATGTAAACCGCAGCACGGTTGGTACCATTTTCAAAATGTACCATTGTTCAGACAGTTAAGAAAACCATATCTCTGTTCTAGCCAGTGTTGTTAATGTTAACTAAAATCATTTTCAGTAATTGAAATGAAGCACAAAAGAAAACATTTAAAGTCTAATACATTTTTGTGGTAAATCAACAGCATGTAACATATACTGTGAACAGAGCTAAAAGTTGTATTTAAAGTTCCTGGAACAATAAATTAACATTTATATAAATGTGATCTCCATTTTCTCTGTGGGGAGAAATCTGCCATTCTCCCTGCCATTGTCAGCGTTTGAGGTCAAAGATTGACATTGCTACAACTATGCAAACTCACCAAGGGCAGAGTTCTTGGCAGATTCTACAGTCATCAGCATCTTTCTTGGGATCCACAGGAACAGCTCCTCTGCCTGAAATGGACAGAAAGCCCACAGAACTATTTAAATTGTCATTGTCAAAAACACACATGCAAAAGCACCAGTTGTTCTCCTAATGTAATGCATCATTACAGTATTAGTCCTTAAATGATGTTCAAATTCTATTTTTTTTACTTATTTTTTTTGTCACTTAAAAATGCATTTTATAATTAGCAATTATCACAGTAACTGAAATCGTCAATAAGGCTAGTTGTAGCAGCCATTCAAAAGCATCTGAACATGTACTCACTCTAGTCTAGAGTAAAAGTATGATGTGTAGTGATAAATAATCTAAAAAGTCTAATCCATCCACTTATCCATTATACATAAAATAGTCCCTAGGCTAGCTGAGGGAGAAACCAACCTTGATATCTCTGGCGGCCTTCAGACCATATCCTTCATCTGCAAAGTTGGAAATCTCAAAACCGTCACAAGAAGCTCCGCATTCTGCAGCCCAGGCCATCAGCTCGGAGAAAAAGTCCTCCCTGGTTCCCTCGAATGATACTGACATCCCTGAGGAAATAATACAATCCCAACATAAGCCGATTTAAATATTGTATGTATATTGAACATCAGCATGAGAAGTTTCTCTGTAATGATTTCCATTGTTCTACGGCATTCTACTGTATTATGTTACTGTAAAACCACACAAGTGGACCTAAACAGTGCTGCCTATTACTCTTGTGTATCCTGCCGCATAATGTGCCGTCTAACATTTATTCTAATGGATATTTGTGTATTCTAATGCACATCTCTGAGACTCCCACTGAGTATTTTATTAAGTAATGTGATAGGATCTTGCTCAAGTCATCACAGCGCTGTAACCGAAGATTTTTCTGAGTATGCTCATATGCTTTACTGTGGCAGAGACAGTTATAGAAGTCATTCTATCAGTGGGTGGAAAAAGATCTTTAGAGATTCTGTAAAATTTCTCATTCTCCCAAAAAAAAAAAAAAAAGTTAAATAAATAAGTGCAAGTAAATGACAGAATTAATTTCACATGTGGATAAACTATTCCTTTAAGTTCCACACCAACAGTTTACTCCTTAAAAATGTCCAATGGCTAATAAAAAGGCAAATCATGCATTGGGAAAGCGTAACTGCTAAACCATATTAATATGAAGCAACTGTGTACCTTTCTGTTTCTTACGGATCTTCTCCACCAGAGCTCGAATCTGAACATATTCTTCCCACTCTTTCCCAGGAGACGGAGCAGCGCTGCTACACTCTGAATGAGGGAATGAAAAGAAAAACATTCCCATAAGTTTATATTTAAGCATAGTGACAGTAAGGGAAACAGATTAGTGCTCCATATTAAAGAAATAGTTCAGTAAAAATAAACTAAAAATTACTCAAACTGGTGAAGATGAGTTTATTGTTCCCATGACAATGATGCAGCACGTTGTGCGTCAGCAGATTGGTTACAGGACGGATGGATTGCATAAAATTACATGTAAATTAGTTTTTACATACTAGCATATTTTAAAACATAAAATGTATTTGTTATACTAACAACAATAAAAAGAGATTGATGACATTAAAACAGCGGCATCTGCTGATGCACATCGTTCGTGGTCACAGAAACACCCCGGCTGAAGATACAGAGGAAACAAGTGCATTTCACACGACTAAATGACACGCACATGCTGTGCTCACTCAGGTGTCCACTCACAAGGGGATAGGGACGATCACTACGATTTGGAAAATTACCATGAATCGTACGATGCGCAGTAAGCAAGTTGTTACAACCCTAGAGCTTATTTCTACATCGGATTCAGAACAGACTCGGAGAAATGTAGCATTACGTCACCTGCTCGCCAACAAATCCTGTGTAGTAAATGGGTGCCGTCAGAATAACTATAAATCAACAACAATCAAGTAATCCGCATAACTGAAATGCATCAATTAACATCCTGTGAAATAAAAAGCTATAGATTTCACTTGAGAAAGCAAATGTTATGCGCTGAAAACGTCTTTATGGATTTATGATTTATCTTACAAACAAATAGCTTTCAGCTTTGACGTTAATTAATGAACCCGGAGTGGAGCGGTTTTGCAATGTTATTGCAATGTTTTTAATCAGCTCTTTGGATTGTTACGGCACCCATTCACCCTTTGGTGAGAAAGTGATGTAATGCTAGCTTCTCCAAATCTACTCCTAGATGGAAGAAAAATCCAAATCTTTAACGGCCTGTGGCGTTTCAGCAATTTCGTTTTTGTGTGAACCTTTCCTGGGGTAACCAAATCCTACCAGATTTATGTCTTCTAATAGCGTCTTTGTAAAAATCATGGCATTCACGGACTTGGTAAATTGCCTTTATTATATCATCCCCAAAATGAGCCGTTCGACACAGCGGTTACAAATTTGGACTGATAACCAAATGATGGTTTGCCATAAATATAACAGCAAATATAACAACAATGATATAATGCGGTTGTGGCATGTACCGGTGATGCGCAGTGTTGCACCTCCTGAGAATAATTCATTGCAACAGTATATCAGAACAAGAATGCAGCCATAAAGAATGCTTTATACTCACTCTGCAGCAATTCAGAGATTAAATTCATCATCTCTTTCGGAGAAACCGCAGCTGTGGCCCCGGTCCCTGATTTCTGGGTCTTCACTCTGCTCTTTTTACCCATCTTGCTGGTCTGGGAGAGAGGACGGCTGTAATAATTGACAAGGTGAAAGCAACTAATTTAATGCGCTTATTTTAAATTTAAGTAAAAATCAAGCTAAATTATGACCAGGCTTCATATCTCCTTCATGCAGCCTAGAAGACCGTACAATAAATGAGACAGCAGTCTGAGAGGTACTGACTCTACGCTTCTTATAAATATTTAGGTCCAATACATTCAAAACTAAATGGTACAGACATGTAAACGTTTAATATCCAAATAATCTCTGAACTTAGAATTAATGCCAAGAAAGGTTAATAGTCTCCTTGACGGAATTTATGGACGGCTACAGCGAGCCAGAGGGCACTAAATCAGGTACTTAATTGTAAACACTGAACATGCGGCTTACATGAAACTCATCAGATACAACAAAATTGTGTAATTAACATAAAACTTTCATGCAGTTAAATTCGATAAATGACTCCTATGTCAGCTGTCCCTATATTTCAATAAAAGTCTGGCTGCTCTACCTGCACAAATTTGGGCAACACACAAAAAGACCACTAAAAGAACATTTCTATAGTAAAACATAACCTTGTTTTGTTGTTGTTATGATAGGAATCGCTCATGAATAATATACAGAGAGAAAATAACATGATTTGGACCATTTTATTCGATTTAAAATGCTGTTTCTCAGAGACAAAAACACAAGCTGCCAATGTTTTAGCCACGTCTATGTCCACCAAATACCCCAAGCCAACTGTTTACTAAACAATGACAGGCCCAATTGTATTACTGAACTGCAAATTGGATTGAAACACTTAAAAGTAAGCTACTTAAGATTGAAACTACGAAAGGACCAGCAGCAGCACTGCAACTACACTGGCAGAGAGTAAATGACATGCAACAAACAACATAAACTGTCCATATCAAAATTCAAAATACAAGATCAGTATATTAGATAATGATCTAAGCAGACTGACGCCTTAAAATAACTCAGCTTGGCCCAATGCATTCATTCAAATCCACCAGTAGATGATCACCTAATTTTAAACACTGAGTGGTCCGGTAATCATGTATTATCCAATTGCGTGAATTAATACCTCTAGAAACATACAATCCATACATACATTCATTCATTCATCGTTACATCCATTCATTCATTTATCTGTCTGTCTGTCTATGGCCCAAGTGTGTCAAAACCTGTTTAGCTGTCTACATTAACATCATTTTGGGGCATCATAGACACATTTGAAACGTTCATACAATATTTTAAGCGTTCTACAACATTTTGGGGAGCGTATTAAACGCTTTAAGCACGCCTACGACGCCCATAGATGCTGCCTAGGTAGACTGCTCACAAGATTTTGAGACACATTCAGTGTGTTACTAACCAGCATGCTTGTATTTCGCAATTTGCTGAATTACACACCCTTTACAGCGTACATTTGCAGGCATGTGGCTTATTATGTGTCGTTCAACTATCATAAATATCTCGTGCACGTTCGCAAACATTATTTTATCAGACTGAACAGCAAAACTACCTTCCAATTGACTGCAGGGATCCTCCTGTCAACCTGGAATTCAATCCTCTTCTGCTCGCTCTGCTGGTAAAACCTAACTTTACTTCAGAGGCAAAGCCACGCCCTAATACAATTTTTAAAAAGCAGATTGGCCCATCGGGGCGTTTGTCCCGCCCTAAATTTGGGCAGAAGCGTATTGTAATTGAGTAATGTTCCACAAGCAGCCGCATACATGTGAGGCAATTGGATAAAGCGTACATTTATTTAACGTCGCTAAACTGTACTCTTCCATTGGTTCGTGTTAAGGCGGTAGCCGTTTGCAGCGACTTTACTGGCCGTGCGAGGAGTCGATCCGTACGGTCAGATTTACAAGGTTGGTTTGACTGCACAAACAAAAAAGGCTTGTGTGTCTTGTGATTGGAAGTTTACTTTGGGTTCACAAAGTGACCATAAAAGGATAAAGTCTGCGCAACGTGATTCGCAGAGGAAACCGTCAATCAAAGCCACAACATATAAAATGTAACGCATAGTTATAACAGACTGTTGTAAATAATTTATATGTATATTTTGATGCGATTTATAATGTGTTTAATAATAGCTCATACTTTAATAAATTAATAATTCAATATTTAATAAAATTAATATTTTTTACTTCATACAATTATATATATATATATATATATATATATATATATATATATATATATATATATATATATATATATATATATATATATATATATATATAAACTGTGAGCACGTAGGTCTCAAAAATAACATTTTAATGTAAATTTAATACAGATTTGGGAAATGGGTAACCTAATATAGAATGAATTTAGAATAAAATATTTAGTTTGGCCTTCTAAGGTTGGGTAATAACATATTCTGAAGGTTAAAACCTTTCTGATCATTTGCTGGAAAAGACAAAAACTCAAGTCACTCATTGAGTTAACATTACTGCAACTCCATAAAACCTCCAGTAGATGGCAGACTCTGCCTTCTTTCTGCTGTACATTTCATACCATTCAAAAAGGAGATGAGACTTTATACAAAGAGGATTCAGGTTTATTTCAAATCTACAAGAGGGTTATTTGCAATTTATTTAGAATTTTTTATTAGCTAAAATACAGGTCCATTCTCAGCTACATACAGCTTATTAAAAATATATAAACGCATGCTAGTTACAGGTATTCTACAGTAATAGTAGTTATTTACATTGAGCTGAATCGTATGTCCTAGAATACAACTTCATGTGTTTTCACGTACAGATGAGCTACACAGAACATTGAATTTCATGAAAGATTCAAACATCAAATCCTCATTCACAAAAGAAGCAGTGCATTTGAAAAGAAAACAGGAAAATATCAGCATTTGAGATTTTTTTTTTTTTGTGCTTTAAACTGAACAAATACAAAAAGAATAAAATCAGTAGTTGTGTATTGTAGACCTGTTTATAAAGGACACTTTTAACTGGTTTTCAAAAATAGTTTTAACGTATGCGTGTAGACCAACACCAATGATTTAGGTATCGTGTTCGCATGAAACACTTCACAGCATAGCAAAGACAATATTTACTGCGTTGTTAACAGCACACGCGGTTTTACTGACCCAAATTCATAACGTATCCTTTTTCATAAAAATATGCAACTATTTTCTTTACTTGTTCAAATGTTTGCTGCTCATTTTGTTTGATTAAACGTCACACAAAAAAAAAAAAAAAAAAAAACATACCGCCAAAAGCCACCTGCTGCATCCAGTGTGAAAAAAAAACATCCAATACGAAAGTGATTTCGGTCTAGAACTGTTCTCTGCTCTCATAAATACGCGATTTCAATGAAATATCCACACAACTTTAATACAAAAATAACTAGATCGGCAGAGGGATTTCGGCAATGCTCAAAATAGCTTAGATTTAAACAAACAATACAAAATTATGGCTTATCGGGTCACTGTTTTTTTAAAAAAGAGCTTTTGTGTGAATGCAGCAAGCATCTTTTGAGACAGTTCTTGTTTACACAGACAGTGAATCTGAATTATAATACATAAAAGTCAAAATACATCTCATTTACTGCTTTCTCGTTCACTTTCATTCATAAGACTTCGCTATATGTCACGTACAGTAAGCACATAAAAGGTGTTGCCTGACGGTCTCATGAACTAGGCCTATAAAGCAGAATTAGACGCTTTACACAAAATTCAGCAAAAGAAGCTTATTATTAATAATGCAAACATTACAACCGATCCAGTTTTCATCAGCACGTACTTGTATGGTCTGATCTCATTCAGTTTAAGCAGAAATGTTAAGCTTGGTAAAAGAGTGACTGGCTGAGGTACTTTACAAGCTCCGGTTACGACATTAAAATGCTTTTTTTGAAATAGCGCACTGATTAAACCTCAGGCTAAACAGAAAACACGCATCGCTTCCATACTCGCATTCATCCAGCGCAGAGTTTCTCTATTGCACCTATTCAGTATCTAGGACCTGAAATACTGCTCCAGTTCTTTTCACACAGAACTCAATTTGTAGACCTAAAACTGATTTAAAGGAAATGAAAAATTGCTGAAAATGAACCCACACTCAGGCCATGCTATGTGTTTGGAACAGATTTTAAAACATTTCGCATCACATGTTCACTAGTGTACACTTTGCAGTGAATGGGTGCCGTCAGAATGAGAGTCAAAATGTGAAGCAAAACATTGATTGTTTATGAGAAACAAATCCATTACTAAGGCATTTTGACTTTCAAACATTGCAGTGGCTTTCATTCTGATGGCACCCATTCACTACAAAGGATCATTTTGTGAGGGAGTGATGTAATGCTACATTTATTAATATCTGAAAACTCATCTACATCTTGGACGGCCTGAGTGCCAGAAACTCTTCATTTATCGATACTAAGGTCTCGTATACGATCAAAAGCACTGCATCGGGACACGTTCCAAGATATTTTGACTCCATCTACTTTCATTTGTTTAATTACAAGGTGAAGTCACGGAAAGCAGCTTCATTATTAACGATTGTCAATTTGGAAAGTAATATGCTTTGAGTTGAGCTGGCATTTATAAGAAACGTCTGGGGAAAAAAAACTGTAATTAAATGCTTAAACTCATGGGCTGGCCTGCATATATCCTTTGAACATTTCCAGGTTTCAGGATGTATTCACACAAAGTATACAGTATTGTTATAGAATATGTATTTCTGGGAACCTGAGAAAATATGTTATTCATAAACCACCTGATATAAAGACTTTTTTTTTTTTTTTTTTTTTATTAAAAAGGCTTACCTTCATGTTTTGTTTTTCAGCTATGTTAACGGTCCGTAATTAACACTAATGAATAAATAGAACTTATTAATAATCAATGTCTGGTAAATGTATAGGTAACACGATTCTTGTTTAGGTTTAATTGCAATGATAAGAGCATGCCATATTCTAATGTGATGGGAGTGGCTCAAGTCAAAAAATATATATAAAACAACTGTTTGAAAGTTTGGGGTCCAGAATATTTTATCCGGCAAGGATGCATTAAATGTAGCAGAGAATGAAAAGCTTCAATTGTAAATGATTATACAATGATAATTGTAAGAAATGTATTACTGATAATTATGAGAAATGTTTCCTGAACATCAAAGCAACACATTAAAATGATTTCTGGAGGATCATGTGACACTAAAGACTGGAGTAATAACTGCTGAAATATTCCAGCTCCGGAAAAAGAGAACAGCTATTTTAAAATGTAATAATATTTTACAATATTAATGTATTATCACAAAATATCACTGTATGTTATAGCAAATAAATGCAGCCTGCCTGTTTATAATTTCAACGTCATCCATAAAAAAAAAATAAATCGTACAACCCAAACTTTTTAAAGGTAGTGCAAAATGTAAAAAAAAAAAGGCTTTGAATAATTGAATAATATGGAGTGGTCTTATGCCAAAATCAAAAAGCTTTTAAGAGTGGAAAGGATCTATCTTGTAGGAGTATCTCTGTGGAGTATTTATCTGCGTAAGAGCTGTGTGCTTTCATTCCTTATCTGGAACGGGAAAAGAATCCATTAAGCTGCCTTGTGTGAATACTTGGATGGTGCGCACATAAATAGAGCTATGATTTAGCTTGTGCTAATTGTGAGACCATTATATATTTAATTACCACCTGGCATCATAAGTAATAGGTTTGAAATGTCTCAACTGAATGCCACGGGCTGAACGAAGCTGGCAGTAGAAGCAAAGTTCTTTGTGTCGTTTCCCGAAGTTGCCAGTTCTGAGTCTGTTGCTCCTGTCATATTCACAGATTTGTTTGTTTGTTCGAGGCCCTGCTGGTCATTGACATGGAAGCTACAAAGGGCCTTTGAACTGGTTCCCAGAGAGATGTTGGCGGATGGAGGGTTTGGATCCCGCTGCATCGCCGAGCTTACGCCACACCACCTGAACGCACAAAGCAAACACACAGTCGGGTGAATTTTTTGACTGTATGAAGTCTTGTAAGATGAAAAAATCATAGAACGTGCTATGGATTTGTGATATTGTGAGTAACGATAATGATGATCGGAATGTTTGGGTTCTGGAGACAAGATTCGTAACAGAACATAATATAAATAATGTTTGTATGTTTTTTAGGGTTTTCTCATTCTACATTTTTGTAAATGTTTAGTAATAATACACATAAACATAACAATATAACAATATAAACATAAATATATGAAAAGAAATATGTACAAATTAAAATGTTTTTAAAAATTACTTAAAACTTACAGATAATTTGTATTAAATAAATTACAATCTGAATACATAAAAACATAATAATTTAGATGAAAAAAATATTTTTGAAGATAATTCTCTATTTATTAGAGGTGAACTAAAGTAAAAAAAAAAAATAAAAACAATATGCAATATATAATAATTCTAAATAAAAAAAAAAATATATATATATATATATATATATATATATATATATATATATATATATATATATATATATATATACATATACATACACATACACACACACACACATATATTTATATATATAAATCTATTTGTATATAATAAGGTGAATAAGATTAAAGTTAATCAATGGCTCATCATACAGAACGAGTTTCTAAAAAGGGGGTCGGTAGGTTGGGACTAGAGACTAATTATGATTAGAAAAGAAAGAAGCCCTTGTGCTATCTGAGGTTTTGCTTTTGACAGGCTGAGGTTCTCCGGGCAGGAACAGAGCACAGGTCCCAGATTCCAGAGGCCCTTCAGGGAGCTGATAAACCTGCATTGTTTCAGCGATCAAGTTATTTTAATTGCACAGACAACTGTGTGGTAAACACTCCAAGGACTTTTGCCAAGGCCTCTCATTAAAGTGGTCTGAAAGTGGGTCTCTGTTGTGCAACATTGAAACAGTGTCCTCAATCAAAGCCGATGTAATTATACAAAGCGACAGGACAACAAACACATGGGAAAGGGAGCACAAACTTACAGCCCCTTTATGTTAAAAGGGTTTTATTAATGGACAAGAGGCAAGTAAGCTGGGGTTCAGGGTAGGGGGAGGCAGATGGGAGATGTTTCTAAGTACTCACGTTACACATCTCTCTGACAATGGCTTTCTCTTTCTCACTGAGATCCTCCTCGTAGTCCTCCGGGATCTTCCTGTCTAGGTTCTCATGGACTTCTAATACCTACAAAGCAAATAAACAGAGGTGCTCGATAAATCAAGCAGCACTATTAGCACGGCTTATACTTAACTGACTCGAACAAACCACCGATCCTATTAATTATTTACATGTAAGTGTAATTCCTAATGCACTGTTTGTGCAACAAAATGAATAACTAGTTATATTTCATTAATATTAATAGTAGTTCTGTCAAATGATTAATCACATATATTTTGTTTTGCTATTATTATACATTTAATAATATAACTATTAATTAGTGCTGTCAAAAAATTAATCATAATTAATCACGTCCAAAATAAAAGTTTTTGTTTGCATAATATGTGTGTATACTGTGTATATGTATTATGTATATATAAATACACACAGTACACCCATATATTATGCAGTTTTTATGTACATTAATAGTAAAACAAAAATATATAAATACAATTTACATCCAAAGTAAGAGTTTTTTTACATAATGTATGCATGTCTACTGTGCATATTTATTATGTATGTATAAATACACATACATGCAATATATATATTCAGAAAATATTGTGTTTACATGGATATATTTATATTCATATAATTTATGTTACATATAAACATATTTAACATATGAACATAACATATTTTTTTCTTAAATGTATGCATGCGCGTATTTATATATACATAAACATACACAACACATACACACATAAATATTATGCAAACAAAAACTTTTATTTTGGATGCCATTAATTGCAGTTAATAGTTTGATAGCATTATATATATATATATATATATATATATATATATATATATATATATATATATATATATATAAAAAGTTGATGTCTTTCAAACATCGGAGATCAACAAATCACTGAAAATCCTCTAGGTGGCAATATTACTATAACAAGTAACAGGAACACTCCCATTAAAAACAGTGATGTTTTAAATTCTAAATCCTATGCTGAGAATTGCGAAATCATAGGGCGTTTTACCATAAAACTGTTATATTAGGCTTGACTTTTGAATTTTTAATGCTTTCAGTTTTTACACCCCTCCCCCCACACTTTTTACTGATAGACCTTGAGGAATAACAAAAAGAAAACAAGAAAAGTATGTAAGCGCAATTAAGTATGGCTTGATTATGCAACACAATCTTACTTTCATGGCATGAACAACAGCCTCTGGTTTCTGCGCAGCCGGCAGGTATCCTGTGACGGCGGGTGGCAGATCACCTCCTGGCATCCGCACAGACCCCTGCAGACAGATGGACACACATTCATCACGATCAAACTTTTACTGCTCTCTCAGATTACCAGAAGTGATTCGAGCGCGGCAAAAGCCCATGGCTGTTTCTCTGAGTCAACTCAGGCTCCAAATGGGTTAAAGCATCTCATTATAACTCATCTCTGCTTGGACCCCCTTCACGGGTACACATCAACAAAGAGCTCTTTCAGTGCACGGGGTCTGGTGAGCCCCTGTTTAGACACAGCCCTTTGAGTCCTATTCTAGCGTTAAATCCACAACAATTGAGCTGGCATTTCAGCACCGGGGTCGGGAGAGGACCCCTGGATGGAAACTGCGGCTCGCTTTTGGCCTGGGAGAACAGGACTGTGATGTTCACTTGCAGTTGCCAGCAGGTTTATTAAGGGCTAGAGCCGTGGGGACTTTACCCTGGACTGACCCGAGTACATCCCGAACCAATGGTCGCTGTCATGCGTCGGCCTGCAGCCTGATTAGAAAAGCCCAGGAGTCCCACCATTCATTCCGCATGGATTCGTTTGCCAGTAAAAACCAAGCAGTGCTCGAATATGGATTTTTCTGAAAGGAAATGGCAATATCTCCATATATTCAAGGCCTTACAATTCTGTCTCATATGGTGAAGTATAAAATATATTGCAGTTGAATTGCTTGAGATTAAATTAAATTTTAACTATTAAATTTAACACAGAATGCTGATTAAAAACATTAAATTGTAAGAAGAAAAAAATATGTATAAATACTTTGTACCACTAAAATTTGATTATATTATAAATATGTAGTCAAACCAAATATTATTCAGACACCTTCAAAATTTCTCATATTATCAGTTTATTTGTGATAATAAAATGGTTTAGAAAATGGTAATAAAATATGACAGGAAGAGTTAAACTGCGTCAGAATAAATTTATCTTGTCAAATGTCAAATGTCAAAAGTTCTGTAATGAATTAGGTTGAATAGCTGTCAGCTGTTAAATTTATATAAAACCATTGCTTCATTTTGGTTCCAAATCTTTAGCTTTTTAGCATTTTTGGGTACAATATATTCATTTTATTTTACTATCCTCACTTACATAAATGAGCTATAGTGAATATATAGAAATAATAATTATTTAAAGTTTTTTTGATAAATAAAAATATTGCAATATATGCAATTACACAATGACATGCTGAAATGTTACAGTTATATATTTCAATATGATGTTAATATACATATTAAATATTATTTATTACATATGAAATTAAGTCTCAATTATTCACAGCTAGTTTGCTTGTGTAGATTGCAAATTGATGCAAATAGAAACGATTTAAAAGTGTTAAGCATAAGAATAAGGTTCTAACATAACAACTGTGAAAAAGAATTAAGGGTCTGAATATTTTTTCTTATTAAAAATATTCTATGCAACTCTCACAACACTTAGGTATGGTTACATTCTATTTACATTCCAATATGCTGAAATGGGCTCAGAAAGGTACAGAATAGCCTTTCGTGCGTTTATTCCATTGACCTGAAAACACTATTTCATCAGATTATCGATTGCTCAAAATAATCCATTAAGAAGCAAGTAGCATCTCCAGGCATTAACATCAAATAAGTGATCATCGCATTTGTTTGGAGCCCAGTTTTGAAGCCTTGCCACGAGGAACATCTGTGTGATTGGCTAGCGTGCCTAGTGCTGTTAGAAACTGAGCAGAGGGCTATAGATGCAGCCAAATTTAATCATTAAGATATTTCTATCAAATCCAAGACCAATAATATCAGATATTCTGAAGAGCCTTACTAATGCCTCTATAAACTCCCAGTGCTTATCTATTATCCGTTTAATCTGCAAAATGCATTGATCATAAACACCAAATCACAGATTATATCCTGGATTAAACAAATCCAACCACTAAACCACACAAAAAAATGGCCGTAAAGCACATATGGGGAACAAATAGATGTATTTGCAAAATTTGTATCATTAAAACTTTGAAGTATATTTAAAAGTGCAAAAAGCTGGGGTCGGTAAGAATTTCTTTCCCCATTTTTTTCTGTGAAAACAAAAGATTGCTACATCAAATAAAGGCTTTTCTTTGAAACTTTCCCGTGTCCTTGCCAGCAAGTATCATGGTTTCCACAAAAACATAAAGCAGCACATTGATAATAAGAAGAAATGTTTCTTAAGTACCGAATCAATAACGTGATTTCTAAAGGACCACTTGACGCTGAAAAATGACGGCAAAAATCGAAAAATCGCAATGAAAGAAATGTAATACTGACTCAAATACTGACCCTAAACGGTATTGTGTATATACATAAATATCAAAAGCCGTAGTATTTCCACATTACATTTTAATAGTGTTAAGCAACTCTAAAACAGCACCAATCCGCCTCTCCTCAGGTAACTGCTAACAACAGCAACCGATCTGCTTGCTTCTACGAACCTGATTATTGTTTCAGCAGCTCGCCGCTGCATTATTTAGTGCCATCTCCCCCCCGTGATTAAAGCGAAAGTTCAAAGCCATGCTAATGAAGCCGTGAGCTCGCAGACAGGGCTGAGACGAGCAGGGATAAAATAAGCCCAGCAGCCTCCGAGGACGAGACCCACGCCACTCTCTAATTGATTTCTCCTTCCTGTGGAAGCTGTCCCTCATATTAAAGTGGAGCAGCTGTGCTGTTTTGGCCCGTCAGAGCTGATGAGCGCACTGATTAGCTAAAGCACCAGGTTCACAGATGACCTTTTTTGAGGATACGAGTGGAGGGGAATGATGATGGTGGTGATGATGATGATAATAATGATAGAGGAGTAATAAAAGAACTTTTAAAGACGTAACAAATACAGCAGCGATCAGTTACATCCCTTGGAGCTTTGTGAGCTTTGTCATTGGAAATATTAAACTAGGGTTGATTATATTGCTCCTATGAGGTCATTTTTAGGTTAGAAAGGATATCTAAAACAAAGAACGGATCAGCACTGAGACAGTCTCCAGCAGAGATCAGAGGACAACAAACTTCCTGAAATCCACAGGAAATTACCTGGAAGGTACAGCATATTTCATTTGTCTTCTGTGCTGCATTATGCATATTAAAATAATAAAACAGTTCTCATACACTATCATTGAAAAGTTTGGGGTCAGTAAGGTATTGTTTAATGAAATCACTACTTTATTTCAGCAAGGACGCATTAAACTGGTCAAAAAACGACAATGAGGAATAGATTGGTACAAAAGATTTCTGTTTCAAATAGTTACTTTTTATATGCTTCAGAGCTTTCTATTCATCAAAGGATAGTGAAAAAATGCATCGCTTAACACAAAAATATTAAGCAGCACAATAAAAAAAAGCTGCTAAAATGTAGCTTTGCCGTCAGAGTGAACAGTAGTGTATGTTCTTGTAATTTCACATATAAAAAAAACATAAACATAAAACAGACGAAAGCAACTTCTATAATGAGTTATTTGAATTTAACAAATAAACTCATAATAAACCACTGATTCTGATAACATGCGTTTTTGATTTCAATATAATGCAACCGACTGCTTGCAAACTGCTTGTTTTATTTAGTTCATTAGCAAACAGTGTGGTTTATTTCGAGGAGATATGAGCAAAACATCCTGGCAAAATTTATTTCAGGATAGACTATCATACTAAACTGTATTGCACGAACAGTGTACACAACAAACCATTAAATACTTGTTGTAGGTAGGTGGTCCACATTCTTAAAAAAAAAAAATAAATAAATAAATAATTAATTAAAATATAAAACAGTTGAGGAACTGTCCTCAGCAGCTCTGTCATTCAGGCTGATGTTTTAAGCTCCTTGGCTTGGGTCAATTCTCATCTGCTTCAACAAAGAGCAATGCAGAATCCTTAAACCAGCTGGAATTGCAACAGCTAATTGTTGTCAAATCTCCAAATCGGCTCAACATGACAAATCTTTTTAAGCTCAACTGTGATTTAGGTTTTGGCTCCGATGCAAAATAATGAGGTCATGTCAGATTTAATCAGCGGGATACGTACATTCTGTAAAGTGTCCTGAAACTGGGATAGCGAGGAGAGCTGGGACTCTGAGTGATACAGGGACAGCCCTTTCCGAAGTGTCTTCAGATCTCCCATGTTCCCCTGCTGTGGAGAGAAGCAGATATGTGTCAAACACAGATTATTTGAGATAATTAGTAGGATTAACAGACAAATCAGACCCAAAAATGTTCCAGTTCCCTAGATGAATCAATTTAAAACCAAAAGGTATTTTTACTTTCATTTTTTCTTATACTTTCATACCAATATATATATATATATATATATATATATATATATATATATATATATATATATATATATATATATATATGTGTGTGTGTGTGTATTACAAAAAATTATATATATATTATATATATTTTAAATAAATAGATTTTTTTACTTACTTACGATATTCATTAATTTTCCACATTGATAATAATAAATGATGCTGAAAATACAGCTTTGCCATTACAGGAATAAATGACATTTTATCATTTATTCAAATGGAAAAGTTAAATTAAAATAATATTAAATCATTTTAAATTGAAATAATATTAGCCTACTGTTTTTACTGTATTTTTGATCAAGGAGCTTCTATCAAAAACAGAGAAAAATGATACAAATCCATCAATGTCTAGTCATAAAGTCTACATCAGTATAGGAGGATTATTTAATTTCATTTATTTATTAATTTATTATTTAATTGATTTAATTTAACAGTCAGTTAACAGATGTCAACGATTGTTTAAGAGGAATAAAAGCAGAAGAAAGTATTAATAAAAATTCCTCCATGAACCAGAGCTCTTTGAATTAGTGCTCTTTTTAACCACAAAATTGGTGATTTTTTAGAGAAAATGTATTTTCACAGAGCATGAACGTGGACTATTGCCACAGACAATCTCATTAAATACCAGATTTTGTGTTTTTCTAAAATGTCATAAACCTATTAGAATTTGTGCATAGCAAATCATGAATAATACCCACGAAAATATGAACTCCATAAATAAGTTTATTGAAGACATCAATTTACTTATCGTCTCTAAATGTGGAAAAAGTGTGGAAATCCATCCGTGACACTAGAAAGATCCAAGACCGGGTGCGTGATTACAAGATAGTAAAGCATCAAAACCATTAACCCTCTAGTAGTCTCTCTGAACACTGGTTGGTTGAGGATTAATACCCGGTGGTTAACCAGTATGGGCCAGTATACCATACATAAACTCTAAGGAGAGATTGAGGAGAGTGATGCTGATAACTTCATCAAACATCAGCTAATCATTATAAGCCTCTGAGCTGTTAATATGACTTAATTTGTAATAATGAGTGGTCATGCACTGCCAACACAGAATATGTCTGGACAGATTTACTTCCACTTGCTTTACTCCAGATTTTTGGCATGAGCCGGACGGTCGCTGTGGGACCCAGAGAGCACTAACACAGCCACGGTGTTTATAAATACAGCTGCTGCCTGTCCTCATCTTACCATCTCCTCTGGTCTTCAGCGTTGATCAAGAAAACATTTAAACACTTAAAAGCGACAGCATACTATCTATCGGAAGAACATAAACGAGCTCAACTATAGGCTTGCGCTTTTGCGAAATGCACTCAATGTGGCTTAGAAATAAAGACCTAGCCACTCAAGGGCAAAGAAACCTCAAGAACACCTTCCCGTCTTCTATCATTATGGGCATAAACCTGAAAAAACGACATTCGTAATAGAGCAGAATGTGCTGTCTTCAACATATCTGACTTCAGGATGATAGCAAAACCCCTGCAAAAATGTTTGCGAATGAAAAATAGATAGCGGATGGCATGTGATACTATTTTCTGAGTGGCGATATGAGAAGAGGGTAAAAGGTAAAAGAAAGCAAAAGCTGAGATGTAATGTCAGTCACGCTTCATAAATAATGACCTAAGAAATTTAACCGAAAGGCACCTGTCTAAAAACTCTTACCGCCGCATATTTGAGTGTCACCGCCAAGAAATACCTTCTAAACAAGAGAAAACCTGTAAAAGGTCGTGGCCATTGTAAAACAGACGAAAAATTGAAGAAGAATGAATTTCCTTCATAGTAAAAGCATCTGTGTGTGATTATCCCCATTTTGGCTTTCTTGTCCCGTAAGTTGATGGCTGTTGTGTGCAAACGGCGCACAAAGGGATTAATGGAGCTTAATCGAGGTTATGAACTTTTTCAGGGAACAAGGGTTGTTACAAAAGTTTTCTGCTGCGTCTATGTGTATAAGTTGCGCAATTGTCCACGTGTGTTAATAAAAACTCTGCCAAGAAAACAGTGCCATGCATTACATGATTGTACTGAAGGGTCTCAAATGAAAAAATAGCAAAAAAAAGTATGTGTGTCTTTGTTTGTGTGTGTTGCATCTTTGTTGGACAAACACACAAACACACACACATACACATTATATATATGTGTGTGTGTGTGTGTGTGAGTGTGTGTGTGTGTGTGTTTATTATGCACACATACAGATAAGTTTATACATACATATTCATAATCATATATTTTATATTATTATTTAAATAAATCATATATATTTAAATGTATACAATCACGAATAATCGTTTCATATATATATATATATATATATATATATATATATATATATATATCAACAAGGCTGCATTTAATCGACATTAAACTATTTAAAAGTGACAGCAAAGACATTTCTAATATTATAGATTATATAGATTTTTATTTTAAACAACCGCTCTTCTTTTAAACTTTCAAAAACATAAGACACCTTAAAATCATAGTTTCTTCCGTTGACACATGATTCAATAAAAAACCTATTATTATTTAATTGGTGAATATTATTATAATGGCCCCTTTAAAAATAAAAGGTATCCTCTCAAACTTTTGGAATCAAACGACTCCTAAAAGACAAAAAAGTCCGGAGTGAAATGAATTCCCTTCTGCTCGCAGTGTTGGAGCATGCATAATTGAACACAGGTTTGACCCCATGAATGAGATCTTTGGCATGGACTGATGACCCTGCAGGTAACAACATTCTTCTCCTCTTAAGCCCTGCATTACACAGCTAAACGCAGCTTGCTATGTGGTTTACTACCTGCTTGAGGAATACAGTGATAAAGTTACATCAGCTAAAAGCCATGTACATAAAACAATACATATTTCCTGAAGTAGCAGAAAAAATGCCTTTGATCAGTCAATCTTAAACAACAACAGTACCCAGAACAAAGTACAAAATACATATTCTAAGATATCTTTCCTCAAAGAACCGAGTTATCGATGGAAGCAATAACAGGAAAACGAGGCTTCATCCATCATCAGAGAATGAAAAATACGAAGACGTAGCATTAGAATATCAGAGATGAGGGTATGCAATTAAACTGACAGCAACTAGCCGCCTGCGCCGTCTAAATATATTGAGATGGATATGCTATCTTTGACTATGAATCTGGGATCGGAAAATGTGAGATAAAGACCATCTAAAAGAGAAAATTGTTAGTGACAGATCTGTATCTTTGTCTCGTATAACCGTCAGAGCTCCGGGGCCTTTTGCTCAAAGCTTTGACACTGTCATAATAAGAAATCAGAGTCCCGTTTCAGCATCAAAGCTTTGAGATTCAGCCCGAGTTATACGTGTAAGTCTTAGAGCAATGACATGCGTTTAAGGAACAGATCACCCACAAATGAAAATGCATTCAGGCTGTCCAAGATGCAAATAAGTTTGTTTCTGCATCAGAACAGATTTGGAGAAATCTGTCATTAAATCACCGGGTGCCAGAATGAGAGTTCAAACGTCACAGTAATCCACGCGACTCCAGTTTATCAATCAATGTTGTAGAAAGTGACAAACTACATAAATGTAAAAAAAATAAAATAAAATCCATCATTAAAGTGTTCAAACTTGAAATACCAGTTCATAATACATACCTTAGAATCAAAACATCAAAAATCACCAACATATTTTGGCTTGTAAATGCTCCTTGCTCTGTGCATTTCTCGTCTGATTCAAATGAGTCAGCTTTGTCACATTTCAACAGTTAAATTTAGATTTACATGACCACTTTTTACTTTCTTTGACATTAGAATTCTACTGGCTTGATATTAAAATTTAGAGTCTTACCTGAGATAACAATTGCTTGTTGTCATCCTCTAAAATCCGGACTTTAGTCTCAAGTTGGCGGATGTAGCTTGAAGATGAATCTGCACAAAGAATAGAGGGGAAAAAGAGTTCAATTAATTAGAAAATTTAAAAACTGGCATTTTGTAGAATATGCACCACATGAGCTATAATTTAGAAATTTGTACCAGTGAATTTTTGTATTTTTATTTTTTTTTATGTATTGCTGTATTTAAGCAAAAATACAGTAAAACATTAATTTTGTGAAATTCAGAATAAGAATAATGTTGATTTGGTGCGTAAGAAATGGTAATTATTATTATCACTACTGTATATATATATATATGTATATATGTATGTGTATATATATATGTATGTGTATATATGTATATGCATATATGCAATGCTTTGAGATTTTTGAGGACAGGTAATAGTCAAGATGATCAGCAGTTCTGTGTGGCCCCTAATTTTTCAGCCTGTGTGATTTTTTTGGCCCTACTCAAGTTTCTCCAAACATAATTTCTTATGTTATGAAAACCATTTTACTGTGAAAACTCCTTAAAAGTGATTTAGTAATCCCGGAATCTGAGTCATTTTGAAATAGTGCTGCTTTCTATTAGGCGCTGACATATAATACCATATCCCAGAATGCACCGCGGCTACATGAGTTAAATAGAAGACATCTGTCAAAGCAAAAGAAAGATGCTGAAAGTTGAACGTTCACATACTACATGATCGCATAAAGCCTTACGCTTTAAAGAGCTCATTTAGACAACAAAGAAATCTCAAATCAGGAAATATACACAGCCTTTGACACACACAAGCTGCTTTCATTTAAGTCATCTGACATTTGTCTACAACAGAATCAGATGTCAAAGAAAATAGAAGCAAGGGTAAACAAACTGATTTCATGTCTGTGAAGAAAACCCAATGAATCAGTATTAAAAAAAGGAACAGTTTTGAAGTAGTGGTAGAGGAGGATCCTGAAGTGTTTAGTCTTGTAAGTATGCTGCATTCCCAGCATGCCTTTCATGACCTTTTGGTGATGGAGGGCCTGCCGGCCTGTGCAAATGCAAAAAGGAGCATGTCTTTCTCGTAACTTTATGTTGAAAATCCTGAAATATCCCTTGAGTGCTCAAAACCTTCCTGAAAGAGACCAAGAGGTTCTTAGTTCATGTAAACATACTCCAAGGATGTATACAGTCATCTGGCCAATATCGCAAAATAAACTCAAACAGCGTGACCAGGACCCAAAAACAAAAGATTTTGTATCATAAAAAAAGGTAAAATTAATTTAAATTAAATTAATTATTTTCATATGTGAAAAACAAGATAATGCAGTCTTGAAATAAAAAAAAATATATATATATATAAAACAATAATACAATTTAGTTGTAATGTGGTGCGTGGCAAGTATTGACACTATTAAGGAGCGATGAATACACAGTGTGTGCAACACAGGAACTGTTGGAATGATGACAGAACTCAAGATGAATGTGAAAATAGAATTGTGAAATATAATATATATATATATATATATATATATATAACATCAAATAACAGAAGGAATGTTTGACTTTACTGCGATACTTTTCAATGCATTTCAATGCAAATGCACTACTACGTGAGTCTTTGAATGTTACGGACTTGTCCCAGGACTTTATAAGCAGTTTCTCACGTATACTACATCATTCTCGCGCAGTGGTGTCTGCAGGTGTACGGCCGTACCGTAAAAGTACCTGGAATGCAATATGAAAGTCATTTTTAAAGCATCTGCTGCATGGGTTAAAAAAAATATGCCAATAAATATTCCACATATCAGACAAAATTGCGTTGCAGCAAATACTTTAAATTAAAAAAAATCTTATTTTAAAATTTTAATTGTATATTTACAATTTACTTACTATTATAAAATAAGCCACAACATATAATACAATAATTTTATCTTTACATTAGTTTTATATTTTCGACGATTTTTATATTTAAATGACTGACCATCTGTACATTAGACGTACTGTGCCTTTAGAGTGAAATGCATCTATATGGATAGCCTAGTATGGAATTATTTCATTTTAAAATAGTAATTTAAAGCTTGCTATAGATATATTTATCATATCCGTGAGTCAGTTCACAGAGTTTCGTTTCATTGTGAAGCGCTCCTAAAGACCGAGCTGGCAGAAACACTCTATTTTCTTTTTGTTGATATTGTCAATGCACACAAAAAAGGTAGATCCTTTACAGTTCCGAATGATCTACTTTTGCCTTTATGAGCAAAAACGATGACGTATTACAGTAGTTGTCTACTGAAAAAAATAATATGCAAGTGTTCACACTGGCGCCTCCGTGTCCCGCAGAGCTTCTGTTGATATGTGTCTAACAGCGCATGCTGGTTAAACATTTAAACTAACATTGTGATATGCTTGAAATGTTTGATATCTATAGATTTTATCTAGTCGTGATGATTTGAGAAGGCTGAATTAATCAAACATTGGCTATGGTTAACTCCTGGCGGCAAAAAAAAGTTTTTCTAAATTTTCTTTTCCATTTTCTTGCTTTTAGTCTCTCTAAAAGACCAAGGGGTCCAGTTTAAAGCAATACGTTTTTATTTAAAATTAAATACACAAAAAGATTTTTAATTCTTTAAGATTTGAACGCTTTTAACGAAATCAACATGGATGCACTGAACTGATAAAAATGATTAATATTATTATTAAATAAGAGCTATTTATAATATTACAGATATGTTTTATACCAAATCAAATTTCAGTTAATCAAAGAATATGAAAACTCCATTGTTTCCGCCAACAAAAATATTACGCTTTTTTTGATCACTGAGTTTCTTGATCACTAAATCAGTTTTAAAACTAAAATCAGTTTGAGATTTCTTGCACGCGTTTCTGTTCAAACTCACAAAGATGTTAACAACATCAGTCAAGGATGGGCCGCCAAACGAGATTCAAAGGTTCGTCTCCTGTGCCCTTTTAACCCAGAACTAATAAACCATGGACAATCCTCATTTTCCCATCAATCATCTTATGCTTTTTCCCGGCCATTTTGTGTTTCATCACGGGCGAAATCAATGATCGAGACCGTCATCGCCACCAGGTGTCACTGCAGCCTCTTACTTGCTTCCAGTATCTGATGATCCCTTAATTAAGATCATCAAACCAATTTGCTTTTTATGCACCTCTGATAATAATACATGCTTGAAGATGGCGTTTTGAAAGCTAACTCATTTTAAATAACTCTGGGACAGACGCACGTTTACGGGTCCACTAGAACCGCGCCGGTAGGTAGAGGTCCCTGCTTCGTTAATCCTCTTTGCCAATCCTTGTGACCCTATAATCTAACTACAGTACATCTGATCACCTGACACACGGCCAAGCTGATTAGCGAGGCTGTCCACAAAGCCTGACCGGTTCAGCCGCGTACATAACCCCGCCTCAACCCACCTCCGGCGTTCCCCATCGCTGACCGGAGAAAGACGGAGCGGAACGCTGCACTCCCTCCCGCTCCATTCACAGCCGGAGAGTCTTTCATCTCCGCGGGGCTGCAATGCAGCAGGAACTCTTTGAACGTGCGAGAAAAATAGTTTTCTACACCCCTCCGTAACGTTTTGTCGGGTAACCCACAGAAATGAGGTATACGCCCAGATCTGAATGCAGCCATTATCGGCACAGACAATTAACAGAGAGTTGTACAAGCTTTCGATTGTTGACTGAACGGAGGGGATTACGAAAGGAACACGTACGCAGCCGCGTTCAAAAAAGGACAAAAACTAACGCCCCTGGGTTATCGGACGAGCGACACGAAGTTAAGGACAGACCACTCTGCTCAATTAGACATTCTCCGCCGCTCTATGCGCACAAGCGCTGCAGGCTTTCCAGCAGAGCACGCAACTGAACATTCAAACTCTAACAAGCTGTCCTACTGCGTCTTTACAGAAACCAAGAGAAACACGTGTTCACGGTAATGCCAGATCTATCTGCTATCGTGCTGGCAACATCTCAGGGTGCGCTTGACTTAATTGGAGAGACACCGTGATGTGGAATAGCCTCAGAGAAAGTCTCCCTCTGTCTTATCTGATCCCCGTCATAGTAGTGACCCACTTGTAGTGCCATGTTTTTAGTATTTCTGTCCGGCTCAAGATGCGGTCAGTGTTAATGTGAACATTTTCTTGTTAACCGAAAACCAAAATAAAACCTAGCGTAACGGGGGAAAACGCAACTATATATTTTATTCAGAAATAATGGCTTTAAGTTTTTAACACTTGGTAAAATAAAAAATTCAATAAAACATGGTGTTAAAATAAAATAAAGCCCGCCTTAAAATTGGGCGGCCTTCAGTCGTTTTGCTTGTTGATTTGTGAGAACTGTACAAAACTTGGTGAAGGTTTTGCTACTTACAATGTAAACCCACACACACAAAAAAAGATTAAATGGTCCTGAAATATAGTGGACACTTTGTAGTCAAAATCAAATCAGAACATTTTATCTAGTGGAACCGTTTGGTACTGCGGCTAAACTAAACTGATCTGGAGCACAAGCTTTCTAAGTTTTAGTCTAAAATGTGTTTTGGATTACCCATAAAAATTGCATTTTTCATAACTTCTTAATAATCTGCCAAGGGTCTTCTTTAAGTCCATGCTAGACCCATATAATAAAAAAATCATCACCACACTAAAATATAGTACATTCATTAAGCCTAAATGAAATATATTGAATATAAATAAATCATTTGGTCATTCGGAAGAGCACTAAAAGAGTTAAAGCTGTTAAAATAATTAAAGTTATGCTTTAGCACATTCACTTGAGCAGCCCTAAAAAAACTAAAATTAAAAAAACTAGAAACTGGAAAACAAACCTAAAACTAACAATGAAAAAATGAAAACGAATAAAACTGAGCTTAATTTAAAAAATGGCCACTTAAAACAACTAAATAAGTACATTTAAATTGGGAATTAAAATGTCAAAATGAAATATTTTTTAAAAAGGGGAACACAGCTAGAGTCACAAAAAGTTCAAGGTATAGGGGTTAGCAGTTAGGATGCTCAAATGGCAAATTTGAGTTTGAATTTGGCTTGACATATCAGTATCCTTAACTTTCATCCGCAATTTCCTGTTCTCTCTCAAAAATCAATAAAAGTGACAGCTATGGCTCAGGACAAGTCAAACCTGGGTCACACACCTGGACTACTTGCTATCCAAATAAGTCCAAAAAATAAATCTAGATTACTGTCCAAAAACAGGTAGTAACCTCTGTAGGTTAAAACTTCTTATCCTATCCATTTAGTAGAAGCCAATACATTCTCAAAAGAGCTTCCACAGAAAGAATGTTACCATTTAGCCATTACTGCTAAGAAATAGAAAAAAAACCAAAGCATATGTTCTTTATAGGTTGGACAAACATTAGCGAGCAATGACCGAATGGACCTCAGAGGCGATTAACTCGGAGGACTTTGATCTCCGGCACACACTGGTTGCATAACTTACGTAATATTAGTCTTGTGATGTCTGGAAACACTAAAGATATTACAGTATGGGTGTGGACGAGACATGTTCAGTGCCAACTTTTGCAGTTCTTGATTTGCGCACAGCCACCCAGGCAGGTTGACTGCTGGAATCAATAAAAAGCTCATTAGCTTTTCCAGTTGACCCCACATTCGACTCATACATAAAGTAACACTCTACAAAAACAACTGTACGCCCCTCCCACCATCCATGGGTGTACAGGTCCCAGAGCAGTGCGGGGAAATAAGCTTTGGTAGGACGGAGGCCCAGGAATGATTTCAATTACTGCAAGATGTGGAAATGGGGCTAGCCAAACAGTGAGGCATTGTTCCACACCGCTGTGGTCCGGCTCGCTGGTGTTAAGCATTTCCCCATGAAACCTGAAGCGGGTTGATATTCAAAGGGGCCTGGATATAGTTCACCCTGCAACCAGAACATCGATCCCCTCTAGCAAGAGTTAAAGGAACTAAATACATTTAGTAGCTACAATTGCTACAGAGTTTCTCATAATAATGTTAAGCATGAAAAATGTGAAAAAAAATAAGTATGAGAGGTGATTTGCCAGAATTATGAAAATCATCAAATTTTCTTTCATCGAAATGTGTTTGCAGCACAAAAGCCTCTAACAAAAAAACATTAAAATAAAATAAAGTTATACTGAACATATAATATAATTAAATATGAAGACAAAAATATATTGACACTTTTCTAAACAGCATTTTAAACATAATTTATAACTACAGTATAAATCTTAAAAAGATATTATAAACTAAACATTTTAATATAATAATTTAAAAATAAAATTATATATTTTTAAATACATTTTTATAACTCAAAAATGAACAAATTGAAACAGGCAAAAAAATTCTATCTAAAAAAACATCAAACAAAATTATAAACTGTACAATCTGACTGTTTTACACGTGAAAATGACTTTAAATAGCAATAAAAGAAGACAGTGCTGTGATTTTAAATAATTTATATAAATCTAATATATATCTATATATAAAAATATATTTAATAACATAAAATATCATATATAGAATAAATATATTTTTATATATTTCATGTGAAGAGTTAATTTGCAAAAGTTTTGAAAAAGTTTTTTTCATTGTGCATGTAATCAAATTGCATTTGGGTTATTTTGATGAAGTAAAAACATAACTAAACATTTTATTATAGCACAATAAAAAATTATATCAACAAAAAAAATGTTTTTTTGAAATTTTTACAAATGCATTGTGCAAATAAGCTCACATGAAATATCATTATATACTATAGAAAAAGTTCAAAATATGGCATGCAGTTGCTTCAAACAATGGTGTAAACATCACTCAGTGTAATTGTGAAAATCTTTCAAGACAGTAATCAACAATTATGATTTTTTGTCATAATCGTGCAGCCCTAATTTGCAGGTAACTGTACACACACGTTTAGCATCTGAGTGCGTGTTCCCTAAAATGACAATCTGACAGTTTGCAGACATCTTGGAATCAGTTACATAAAATAATCTTACTATCTCGCATTCCCTACAGTGACTAGATAAGAGTTATTCACAGATACAGTGTCCCTGCAGCTCCTGCGACTTACTGACGACTCATGTCCACTCCATCAGAAATGATCCAACCATAAATGACACAAGGCTCTGCAAAGCCGCTATTCAAAGACCTCGTAATAGAGAATATAACCTTTCTCTCGTCAATGAGCCCGACCAAATTACTGCAAAGTCAAGACCGTCTCACTCTTCGAAGCAATGGCCAACGACAAGTATAGAATTAAACAGTCTGCTTCCTGTAAAACAACCTTGGCACCAATAGTCCGGAAGCTCTGGCGCAGGTATCCAGTTCAGATTGCGCGAGCTCAGCAGGGAGTGCAGCTCACACATTAACAATCATGAGATGTGCTGATTTCACTCATTAACTGTGTTATGAAACAGGCTCCTGTCCTGGCCCTGTGGGCACATCTGCAGCACTGCTGTCAGAGCAGATTCAGAGACTCTTCTGACGTGAGCTGCAGCGACAGCGATGAAACTACGGGGCATTAAATGCACAGTGGAGGCTTGTCTAGACTAATACCAATGTCAAAGCACATTGTATCACTCGCACACCGACAAATATTATGTAAGTTTTCATGCAAACTGTCATCTTCCCGGTTGCTAAAATAATAAGCACTGTGTTCCAAAGATGCCTACAGAGGTATTGCAGGTGTGATACTTATTTGGCGAAATTCTAAAGCAGCACTGCATAAATATGTATCTGCAGAGAATCCTAGAATGCAAGTTAAGCGAAAAAACAAAACAAAAGAACAACAATCTTCCAAGATGGCATACGAACTAGAAAAAGTTAATAATTAGGGCTATTTTAAAAACGATTTAATCGTGATTAATCGCATGACAGTCATGCATTAACTCGCGATTAATCACAATTTAATTGAAATAATCTGTTCTAAAATGTACCTTAAATTACTTTTTCACGTTTTTTTAATACTCTAATTGACATGGGTGTGAATAGATATGGATGCTATATATGTTTATAGTTTTTGGAACACTGCCGAAGTGTTCTTCCTTGTACAACTCCCAAAGAGTAAATTAAATATCCGAGCCACGAAAGATTTTAGGTAGCATCTCACTATCAAGACAATTCCAGGAAGAAGGAAATAACAGATGGGAAAGGTAAACAACAAAACGTCTTATTCATCTAAAACCATTGTGATTCATTCACGCTGTCTTCATTCACATAAACCCTCTTCAAAACAATAGCTCTGTGTCGAGCCGCAGACGTAAAAATACCATTTTGACAATGACATGTCATGCTGAAGGAAACACCAGAAGGCTTCATGTGCTGCAGAGCGCAGCATGTGTCAGTGACGGAGCGTGTGCTTACATGACGCACCCCACGGGCATTTCTGAATGTCAACAAATGCTTTTCCTGTATCCTCAACGGGGTCCGCAGCCTAAACCGCTAGAGGCGGAGGGAAAGAAAGGAGAGAAGGAGACAGACTGAGGAAGAACGGGGAGGGAAAGAGGAAGAGCGTGCATGTGTCCTTGCGCATGCAGCCTCGTGCAGAAACACCACTGTCACTATCAATCTCTGTCTGCGGCGCTAAAGCAGGGGTGTAATAAGGCGGCAAGGACGGGAGTCAGTCGTGCCCCCCTGCCACTTACACAAACATAATGTAAGCTGCCTTGGCAACCACAACATGACCCTCATGAGCAAGACACATCCCACGATGCTCAGTGGAGACCCAGAATGCAGCAGTGCCACACAACGGCCCACGCATTCTTAATGAACGAGTATAAGTAGCCTACATTCGCTCAAAAAAAAAAAAACTGTCACTGGGAGAGCAGCCTGTCAAACAGTAAAGTGCATTTTAGTACCCTGAAGGTATATATTGGTACAGAAAGTACACATTTTAGTACCTAAAAGAATACTGTATTTAAGACATGCTGCTGCTGCATGAATAACATATATAACTCCCAGCAGGTCAATACAGGTCGAGCTGGGGAAGGTGAAGGGTTTCAGAGGAACAGTGTAAGTGCAGTACGAACTGCCCTAGTAAATACTAACCAGTGTAAATGTAAAAGCAATACGCTCGTTGGCTTAATTAAAAGCAGCAAGCTCATTGGCTGCGTATACAGCATGAATCAAACTCATTATGCCGAATAGCTGTAAAAATCAACAATTTGTGTTAACAACTCCTACTAGAGTTTTGTAGATTAGCCTAGGAAACAACTGGAACACCAGAGCGACCACTCAGCTAAAGCACCCTAGCAACCGCGCAGCAACAACTTAGCAGTGTGGTAGGCAATGTTTTAATTGGTTGGTACTGCTCTAGTGTATTGACTCTAGTCATAACTAGTCATTTTTATTTGGAAATAAAGTTAAATGTAAATATTGTTTAGGTATTTAAGACAAGTAATTGCCAAAGTATAAAAGATACAAAATGGTAAAAAATAACATATTGGAAAGTTAGCACAGAAAAGTTGTAATTAGTGTTATTGAACATTTTTTCTATAAGCCCATAGTTTCATAGAGTTGATGAAAAAACACATGGCAGACACTGTAGATCCAGCCTCGGTATTGACAGTATATTTGTTTAAATTATTATTTTTCATATACAATAAAAATAGCTAGATTGTGTGTACAAAGTATGTACAATTACATGATCTGTATGAATTTAATAAAAATATGCTTCTGGTACTTCTGTTAAACACAAAAAGAGAAATTCAAATCAACCTTGTGTAGCTATTTTCCAGTTCTAAAGCGATTTCAGCTTTTTAAAGCATAAAGGTCTATAGCCATATGATAGTTTGTTTGAAACAGACAACACATTTAGGTCACTATTCACACCAAATGCCTTTAAGGTGCACTTTTTTGTCATTGTTGTTGGAAAAAAAAAAAATTCCTTTTGCATTCTACATACTGTTATATTGTTTTATACATGATCCCACTGATGGCAAATGCAAATCATTCTCCGCAGCCCATTAAGAAAGCAGCTGAATAACAGCCAGCCACAATTAAGGGATGAAGCAATAATAAAAACAGCTTTTTAAAGATTCCTTTGCTGTTTGGCCCTGTACTGCGGAACAACCCACTGCTGAGTGTCTAATTAATGAGTTTTACTCTGTCGGGGTGCAGAATTCGTTTTAAATGCAGTTACTAAGTCATTTTGGATGGACTATAGCCATTTTGCCGACTGTGTTTTTTCAAGCAGGCTCTGAAAGCCGTAATCATCTTAGAGCAGAAATCTGTAGATTAGCAGAGGGGGCATATGCTCGCTCTCCCACTACATTTCCCCCCCGTCTGCTCTATTGCCCTCTATCCATTTTGAACTCAGTGTTTGTCTTTTTAAAGAGGTGTAAATTGCCCAGGGGTCATCCGTTTGGTTTACTGAACTCATAAGAGTGAATCACGCTGTGTGTGTGTTCTCCCGGTAAAGAATGATTGCTAAGTGTGTGTTTACTGCCAGGTAATTGTCACCACGAGTTTCGCCAGTGACGTTGGAAAACACACAGCAATAAACGTGCCCATGGCAATGTCACATTATGGGCTTATCTGGTCATATGGTTATTTTATCGCTTATCTACAGGCTTTAAAACGACACCGGGGAGTAAAGCACTTAATGGCGGTGAAGGAAAAGCAGAGCACGTCTCCAGACAGCACTCTGGGGAGGAGCCATCATAGGATCTGCTGACACCTCACTTGCCATGACTGTGAATGGAGAAGATCACAACTGCCATGCACAGAATGCAATCTTTATGCACTGCTTACTAGCGGTTTTAAAAATAGAATGTGAAACGGTCGTTTCGCAGGAGACAGATTTGATCATTGGTTTAGCGGAGGTCATTTCTTAACAGTTTTTAAAAATAGAAAAACAATAAAGAGTACACTAACAAACAAATAAATAATTAAGTAAACAAAACAGCGGTCTAAATAAAAAACATTTTTAAATATAAAAAATTCTAAAAATAAAAATAATAAAAAAGCAAAACACATTAAACAAAGATAGCCATTACGTGTGTTTATTATTATTATTATTATTATTATTATTATTACCTTTTTGCGTAAAATAAGCAAATTTAGTCTCATAACACTTCTGCTTCATTCGTCTGCTTCACTGAAAACTGAAGGTCAAATGTAATACAGTGCATTGTGGGATTGCACTTTATGCGATGCACATTTTGCCATGTGCAGTTTGTCATGCAGGTTTTCTATGCATACACAATCTGCACACTCTGCACATACAGTACTGCAATCCTTAAGGAGTTTGTTAGGTAGTACATCATCAACTTTCGGCTTACAGTAACCAATGAATAGTTCTCATTTGTCATGACCATCACACAAAGGAAATGGTTTACAAAGGCAATCATAAAGGAACCATTTGTTTCGCATATATAGCTGTAATATGGAAGCTGTGCAACTATGCAACCATTTTGTTTGCTTGCCTTCAAATCAATGACTTAATGACAAATAACACTCTATTATCTACCACATCTGTCTGGACGTATTACACGGGACAAAAGAGCCCTCTTAATACAGACTAAAATGACTGAACACACACCCTTTGAAAATATGCAGACACGAGCAAAGTTCAGCCCGACTAACAGTGATTTGATGAATCTCTGTTTTGTTTTATGCTCTGCAGTGCGGAGAAAAAAAGAAATGAAAAAAAAACACTTCAAAAAATCGAATTGAAAATGATCGTCAACATTAAAAGTCAACACGGGGGTTTGGGGTCTCCCAGCTTGCTGCAGACTTGGCTTGATTCAAAAATATAGCAGTGAATAAGCGGGTGGCGGAGCGCAGCTTCGAGAAACGTGTGGGGAAGATAGACGGCATACCAAGGTATTGATAAGAATGTATCCTAGCAACAAGCCCCAGTGTTTGACTAAAGGGCCTGCCAGTGCTTTAGTATTACACCTCCAGCCTCTGCCAAATTAGCTTTCTCTTTCCTTCTTTCACTCTCTCTCTCTGCTTTTCAGCATGCACGGACCTCAGTGCAACTCCAGTACCAGAAGAGGAAGCAGCATTATTCCAGTATTTTCTTATTCAAATATTTTTTTACCCAGAAATTTCGTTTTGTGCATGATCTGTATGCTGTGTGCATGACTCGCTGTTTGATTGCACATCTTATCCTGAGTAAGCACATGATTATTGGGCAAACAGATCCTCCCATGATGAAGGAAGAATCTCAAAACACCCTTACAGATCACATGATAGGGATTTCGTTCCTATACTTGTATGCCTTAAGCATTTCAGGTATTGTAAGTAGGGTGTGTGTTTTAAAACTCAATAAATAGGGGATTAGGGAATAATTTGAGAGAAGATGTTTAAAGGAATAGTTCCCAAAAAAGTTGCATTAGCTGTAAACCAATTCACTCTAAGGCCATCCAAATATACACAAGTTTGTTTCTTCAACAGAACTGATTTTCGCATTACATAACTTGCTCATCAATGGATCCTCTGCATTAAACGGGTGCCGTCAAAATAAGAGTTCAAAAAAGGTGATAAAAACACCACAATTATTCATAAGTAATCCACATGACTGCAATCAAACAGTTAACATCTCGTGTTGGAAAAAAATAGTAACAATAGTGCTTTCTTCAGTAAAAAGTTGTATCATCTGAATCAAGAGAAAAATATGCAAAGATAAAAAAAGTCCAAAACAATTGTATATAAATATGTTAGGAAGGATGAATGTTTTCATTTGAGCAGGCATTATTATGCATCATGGAATGTAGGGCCATAGGCTAGTGTGAAGTTTAATCACATTATAGATTGAAGAGTGACCTGTTTATGTATACACCTTCCATTACAACAAAAACTGGCATAACAAAGACAAGTACATTATAGAGGCAATGTATGTGCTATTTCATCTCCCATGAAGTCTGAAGTTTCCCCCTCAAGGTGATGATCTGCAATTCAATCTGGCATGTGAGAAATTACGGTTTCTTAACCAACAAAGGTAATAAAAAAAACAATGTTTTAACTTTGCTGTACCCTGTTCAGTCATGGATATCAAGGTTTGTTAAAGCCTCCTCAAGGACAGGTGTGCTGAAGACAGTGATTTCCAAATACACTTCACCTGGCAAACTACAAAGACATCTCACAAGACACATCTGACAGTTTGAGGGCACCGAAAAAACCCATTCTTTCAAAAAGCACGTTTAGTGGGTTTTTCAAGCTACACTTCATATTTAACAGTACTTTCTAACCCCCAACCCTAGCAATTAAACATCAGCGTGCAACTCCTTCAATCAAAGAAACCTCATATAGTGTGACTATTTCTAAATGGCAAATTGTGCAGAGTCTAGCAGCACTCACACTTTCTTCAAAAAAGGTTAAAATGTAGTTTCGGGAACAATGTTTACGCTATGAAACGCAAGTGGTACCACATATGCAATGATAAGGACAAACTGACAAATGAGTCATGACTAATGACTCACAAAATCCAGGAAATCAAGTATTGAGTACTGTTTCGCTTCACTTGTTGTACAACAATGGCACATTAAACCCATCTGACAACTGATGAACTTCCATTGAAATATCTTCTAGAGCAAATACTCTGATAACACAGATGTCGCCTGACTTCATGTTCTCACAAGTTTGTGTTTACAAAAGGAAAGAAAAGTGTTCCCTCAGAGAGGGTTATGAATCAGTTTAGGTTAGCTGACCGCAAGCATGTCAATGGAGTAAAAAATAAAGTAGAAAAGGGGCAGGAAGTAAAGAACAGGAAACAGAGATGCTCCAGAACTAGAAGACGCTCTCATGCCTGAGCAGAATGACGTTATGGCTCTATTCACTTGTGGTCTTTGAAGGACTCTTTCCCCTTTGTATGCTGAACAATACTGTCGGACAGATGGCTCAAGCGAAATGAGGGAGCACAACCTCGCACCCCCTCTAGACAGAGGCAGGGGTCCACGAGCCCCATTCCCCCTGTGTCTAGTGTGGAGGGCCAGCATAGACTGACAATAGTGAGAAAGATCCATCCAAACACCTCCAGAGTGGTTCGAAACTGGTGATGTGATCTGCAAAATTGTCTGGATATCAGCTGTGATTAACAAAGATAAGGCAACAGATTTTGATATTAAAACAAGCAAAGAAACTATAAAATTAAACATCTGCTTTTCTGCACAAACAGAATTGTTACTGAATGTCAAAAACGAGCGAAGCAGAACTAATAAAACTGAAACCCTATATTATACAGTGAGACACAACATAGGTGTGTGCTGGAAAAAAACTCCACATAAGTCACTGAAATATAAAATTATTTGGAAAGCCATCATCCAAAGAAAAATAATTCAGCAATAAAAGGCTCATCCGACCGGAATCATTCACGCTTGGCTGGTTTCCTCCAGAGGTAGCATGCCAAGACAAGGAACCTGAGTCAACAAGATCTGTGCAATGAAGCTGAAATCTGACCTTCCCTTTGACATCAACGAGTACTTTAGGACCCGGGCTGCACTCTGGAAAACACTGACCCATTTCAGAGATGGCATGGAAAAGTGGTCCCATTAAATGAACATCAATTCACGTATGCATTCTAAGCTATTGCAAAGAAAGTCAAGCTCTACAAATAGTACTTATAGCTTATTTTTCGTTTGAAATTAGGCTGCCACTGTGAGTTCCCAAAAGCAAAATCGCAAACGGTAAATGTCTGTAATATCCTTTCATAAAGTCAGTGATAATAAATAAATTGCTAAAACTATTGTGTAGTTAAAATAAGGCATTATTTCCATCTTCTGAAAATTAAATGCTGTCTAAAGTCTAGTAGGAAATTCTGAATTAAAACAATATTAATATATTCTATAGACAGGCATAGTTTTTTATCATCTAAAAGTAAGCCTAATGGTGGGTTAAGATAATAATTAATGTAAACTATTATTTCATGTAATAATTTACATTGAATTATCATTTTTTAAAAGGTTAGTGTCCCGAAATTCAGAGTCTGAAATTTTAAATACGACCTGTCTCTGAAACATTTGTCTATCATAAAACATTTGGATCAGGTTCGATGTTCTGGAAAGGATGACAAATATAACCAGACAAACATACGCAAAAATTTCAGACATATTTTGTGGGTCAAGTGCATCAAAAAAAAAAAAAAAAAAAAAAAAACCTTTCTTTAAATTGACAGTAAAGCCAAAAAAGTTCAGTCATCAACTATTCAAACGTGAACAAAGTTTCTGGAGCTTAACAGCCAACTGTCCAAATTCCAATTTTGCTATATGGTAAAGTGCTCCCTGGATATCATCAACTATCCCTCTAAATCCAATAAAAACAGCCCCCAAAATCCTCCACAAACATCACATGCTGATTTCATTCCGTTCATGTGGTCCAGAAACCCAAACATACTTCCTCTCAGTCATCTCACCCCAGGTGCCCTCCAGTCTCCTGACCCACTATATCTTTGAACACAAACACTGCCGCCCTCATCCAGCTCCACAGGATCAATCAACCAGCTGATAATTACTGTTGCTATGGAACTCACCACCTACCTAGTGCTGCCACCAGCCCCGTGACCCCTTTTCCATCTACTGCCTTCATATTTTCCACAGGGTAGAAGGGAGGAGGGGTCAGACAAGTGTGGGAGAGTAAAAAAGAAAGAAGTGAGGTAGAATGTTCTACAAAATAAAACCAGGTTTTTTTCGTATGGCTAGTTAATTAATTCAATCTGGACGTTCTTCGGCTTCAGTGGGCAGAAATTTCAGCTCGTGTAGGCATGTGTAAATGTATTTATTCAGTGGTGACTTCATTACCTTACATCTGTTCAGCTCTCTGACAGGGTTAACCAGTTCACCGACCACAGCTGACAGCATTTTTTTCTTTCTGAGCATCCAGAGTACAAGAGAATTTTAACAGTTAAACGCTGATCCCCCGCCCCTTCAGCAGTATTCACTCAGTAACAATGTGAAACTTCCACTATTGTTGTCATGGAATGTAGAAACTCCGGACGGCCAACTTTTTAAATACACACAACTGGCAATATCTCAAAAAAGAAAATTCATTTGGGATGCTTCAATTTTGTTCTACATCTACGGGATGGGAAAAACAGCTTAACATTCAAAAGCATTATGGGAACACCACGTCTAAAATCATCTTTTAAGATGTATTTCTCTTAGATTTTTGTCAAATGTGTGTATTTTAAATTCTTACAATGCCATATGTTATTCAGTGCAGTATTATATAAACATAATTACATTGTTTTGTGATTGTCAATTATATTTGTTATTTATATTTGTTTTATTTTATTTATTTTCATCTTATCATGTGCTTTTGTCATTTTTAGTTTGTATATATATATATATATATATATATTAGTTATTTAGACTAATTTCATTTAATCCATTTAATTTTTATACTAGTAAATTTATTAAGTACCTCTATTTCACCAAAGCTACATTTCTGGTGGTTTCTGGAGTTTATGCTATGTTTATGCTATTTCGGCTTTACTTTATTTAACAATTTACATTTTTTCTCAACGTTTTCCATTAACAACTACATCCCTGATTCAGTGAAGATACATTCAATCGTAACTTTAAATATGTTCAATCGTGCAGTTAATATGCTTCACATGAAATTTATGTCAATGGCACTGAATAATATTCTGTATACATCAGAGACTTTACATTTTTCAATTGAAATCCTCTAAAATATTATGCCAAAACCACTCCCCAGTTATCTGTAACACTTTCGTTTTCATTCTGAACAGACGGCCCTTTCCGACAACAAACTAGTCAGCTTTGTTGCGCTCAAGACTGGAGTGTCACAGGAAGCTAGGTGTGATTACGTTCATTAACTTTTGAATCTGATTAACAAGTTTATTGAGAGGATCCTCTACACGTAAAGATTGTCAATGAGATTCTGTAAAAGAAAACATTTCCACTTAGGGACGCTCAAGGCTTTTTAATTATAACATCAGCCAGAGCTATAAAACCTATTAAGACAATGAACACAAATCACACCAGTGACCACAACAGGGACTGACTTATTAAAAAATGTTCTTTACTAGTGCCCTAGTGTATAAATCACAATATTTCTTTAAAACACAGCACTAAACACCATCTTCCCCTCAGCTATAATCATTGCTAGCACTTCAGAGTTGCTGGTCCCAGGAGACCATTTTGTAAATGTCAGCGGACTAAAGTGGGACAGCCCAATTACAAGCCCATTTAAAGCTTGCTTTGGCAAAACCGCCTCACAGGGACTCGCATGCTTCATAAGATTATTATTTTCTTTATGAGGCAAAGACAAGCGGCAGGGAGCAAGCAATAACGCGGTAAACTTTAGATTCAGCGGAACCAAAGACCCCCTCCGACAAGTCTGAGCAGTTGGGGAGGTGCTTTCCGTCACTGTTTGTTTTTAAAAGAACAATGCCTTGCAACAGCTCAAGACATCTTCAAGGATGCACATTTGTAGAGTTACTCGACTTGCTGCTGGGTCTGATGCAAAAAATACCTTTTAACTGGTATTGCTTTGATCTTTACTGTTTGGTTACCACCTGAAAGCATGACTAAACAAGAACCGACATGGGGAATTAAATGGAGCAGCCGTGTAATCCAGTATTTGGCATTCCCAGGAGAACAACTGAATTATCTCACAGATTACTTGAGGGAATTCATGAGTTCCCATCATTGGAAAAGAACTGCGAGCTATCCAGCTAACCGAATGAATGTCAATGAATACTAAGACAACAATTCTAAATCCAATTCAAGTTCAATCAAACACAAGAAACCCAGGGTTTATTTCAAAGAGGTGACCTCTAGACCGAAAGCTTCGCTCGTAAATTGGGATCTGTTTTATGACAAGCCAGACATCTGTACCTTTGAGTGGCGCAGAAGCGCTCTAAAGGCCCGATGGAGGGTCTTGAATGGGGGCAACTGAAGGCCTTTTCACTCCAGCCGTGGGAAGAGTCAGGGAGGAGTGTTATCTGAACTCTGAAACAGAATCTCGACCCCAGCCACTAAACCTTCAGTCCATTGGTGGCTTGCTGGGGGGCCAGGAGCTTTTCAATGCAGGACAGAACCACTTTTACCCTCAAAGAGACAGATACATGACCTCAAAGGCAGGTCTCAGGATGGTGCAAAAGTAAAATTATACTTAAAGGGACAGTTCAACCAAAACTTTTGTCATCATTTACTTACCATTATGTTTCTCCAAACCAGTATTTGCATTAAACATAACAGAAGATGTTTTGAGAAATTTCAGTTTTTACCCCAATGGAAAATAACAGAAACCAAAACTGTTTGGTTACTAACATTGTTCAAAACACCTTCTTTTACGTTCCATAGAAGAAAGTTGGGTGAACAGATATTGCCTTAAAAAAAGCTGGAAGTTTTTCTTTAAAAGAAAAAAACATGCATCTTTTCATACTATGCAGTAAAGAAGTTTCACACAGGTTTTGATGCAAGTCACGTAGGAAAGAATAGTAATTCTTCAAGTTCTGTCTATTAGGTATGAGGAGCAGGAATGTTCTTCTGGTTGGTTGGCAGTCTAAGTTGGTTGTTTTGAGTTTTGTAAACAAGGAGAGACGCAACCTGTGGCTCAGATTAACTCATCGGGGGGTGAAGCCTGGGAAAGAGAACGCCGGCCAGCCTAATCTCCCTCCATGACTGAACACAAGCTTACATACAACACTACTATAGTTCTGAGAATGCACTGCAGTTCCCCATTGACTACATTACAAAGGAATACAGGGTTTCAACATTTCTAAACATTTTCTAAAGAAAATTCAATTCTGCTTGCCTGTGCACATGGCAACATGATGCAGGTTGTTGCTATGTGGTTGCTATTTTCGGAGTAGTTTTAAAACTTGCAAAAACACAAATTAATTTTGAAATTATTCAAATTATTTAATAACTAGGATTTAAACGCTAATCTTAGAGGTTGCTTTACAAACAATTTATGGAACGTACGTGTGGTGCAACAATAAATCATATTCAAATCAGATCTAAGATTGTGTTTTTTCATTGTGCAGTCAAACTAATCCCAATCAAATAATAATAAAACACGATAACATGATTTTTGAACATTTTTGCAAATAAAATCTTCATACATAGATACAGACAGATAGATACTATACATGTGACTGACAGCATGGATGCCATGGCATGTCATGATGGGAGAAAGGTTGGGGCTGGAGCCGTAGCTTGGCATACAAACTAAGGATCACTGAATAATCAGATGAAACAGCCTGGTAGGCGTTGGTCAGATGACGTGCATCCAAAGACAAGCGCAAGCAAAGGCCTCTGTCTAACAGTATACCAAACTCTAAAAAAACAGCAGAAGCAAGAAACCCAATGTCCTATCACTGAATAATAAAAACATCACATTTATATATAAAAATCACTTAGAATGTCTACTCACATCAAAAAAAAACAATTTTGAGAATGTCTAAAACACCATAAACAAGATTTCTTATCAATGCCAGGCTCTTTCAGCTGACACTATCAGTAGTAAATAACATTTTTCTGCTACAGCTACGAGCTTCACTGAAGGTAAGCATGTCATCAATCTCCTGTCATGTGGCGGGAACAAGTTAAGAACCCTACTGTTAGACTTGAATGAATCCTGCTGATGGAATAGACCTGGCTTGCAGAGTGAATGTGTTTAATGTGCACTTTTTTATTGCAATACATTCACTTTCTTTGCAGATGCGCAGATTCTACTCTTTTTTTTATACCGAAAATATACAGGCAAGTTATGCACATAAAATACAGCTTGCACCTATCAGAGAGATTTTTTTACTTTAAATTGCATTCATCATTCGTAAGTCATTTAATATATAAACAGCTGCTATACTTGGAAAAAAAATACAAATAACTTTTTTTTTGAGCGACTGAACAGGGAAAGGCAATATGCAATTGCTGTGAATTAAAAGGAAAAAAACGTGATTCACAGGATAAAACTAAAAAACAATGTAACTAGTAAGTAATTATATAACCGTACAGCCAAACGTGACACTATGATGTCAGATCATTTGGTATCAGACAGTCCATGCAAATCAAAAGTAAACACACAAAGTACACGACATAATAGCACCTTCAGGCACTTGTCACAGATACACACCCTTTGTATTATTACAGGTTAGTTACTTTAAAGACAAAAAAGAAAGTCAAAAACATGTAGGAAAATCTCTGTAATATGCTCATACTAAAACAACGGTAGCAATGTATTCTATCCACAAAAAATTTGCATCACGGTTAACAAAAACACCAAGCATCAATCCTTTTTTTAAACATTGATAACAATATTTCTTTTACACCAAATCACCATATTAGAATTATTTCTGAAGGATAATGTTACACTGAAGACTAGAGAATTTGCCGACTTTGACTTTACTGACATAATTTTCAATAACAAATGAATTACCATTTGTACAAACGAATTGCCTGTTAGCTGAATGAAGTATCAAGCATTGAAGTATTGACAGAATTGACACAGTGCGCCGACGTCACAAGAGAGTATTAAACCCACATTGAACCTGACTTCGTGGGCTGAAGCAATTAGTGTTGACCACGTGCTAATACTGTCACATATACCAAGAAAACCTGAAATCGCAGCTGCCTGTATGATCAGTGTTTCCCTAGAAACCAATGGAAGCCTCAATCACTGCATGTTACTCACGAGCAAAAAAAAAGTAGCCTAAGCATCCTTAGATGCCAAAGCACACAGTTGCATAAAAAAATTCAATGTTAGGGCACCGGAAAAGTATTTTACTCACGTACAGTCCTCTATTAAAATTTAACACTAAAAAAAGATAAGTTAAAAAAAGTTAATTTGTTAAATAGTCATACATTTAATAAATTAGTTAATTATTTTTTATTATTTAAAATTCTTGATTTACAGAGTATATGTTAATTTCTTTATTTGTATTACTTTCAAAGGTCTAAAACTTTCTTCATGTACAGCATCTGATAAAACACCATCAATTTAGAGAAATGTGTGATGCTTTCCAGTAAACCAAGTGCTCAAACTCACCATTGTGCCCATTCGGTATGCTTCTGAGAAGATGGTTGGCTGATAGATCATCCATAGACCTCCTGATAGACATTATCTTTCCCTCTGAAGGTTTGTGAATATGGCTGTGGTGGTGATCGGGACTTCCAGCGCTGCCCGTGCTAGAGGTACTGCTCCCATCTCCAACATCCCTCACAGTAGCAGAACCTCCGTTCAGATTGGTCAGACTGGATTGGCTGTCTATGGAGCTCCTAGATCCGGCTCCGTTCCTCTCATCATCTAACATGAGGATGATCTCCTTCAGCTCCACATTTTCTCTCATCACACTCTCCTGGTTGGTTTCAAGGTCTTTCAGTTTTTGCTGGAATATACCAACCTCCTTCCACATAACACTGGCGGTGTACCTGCCGAACCTCTGCCATTCCCTGGACAGCTTCTTCCCTTTCTGCCGATCATCATCCAAGAAACAGCACAGTTCTCTAAGCTCCTGGTTGTCTTCCTGCAGTTTCTGGTTGACCTCCTTCAAGCTCCGTATTTCGTGGAGATGCACTTGTAATCTCCGGTTGACGTCCTTCATCATGTTCCCGTGTTCCAGCATCAAGTTAATCTTTTCACTATCCACTTTCCGGAGTCTCCTAAGCAGCTCCTCTTTGCTGCATTTAAGCAGTTCTTCATCCGATATCTTACTAAAATCATCCCTCGGGACGTCTATGATATTTTTTGCCATGTTCCTGTCGTTAAACGTGGTCCGACGCGAGAGATCTGGTCGCGATTTTTTTTTAATCGTTCCTTCGCGAAAACGTAGCGAGCGATATTAAACTCATAATTCAAATTAATCCGGTTTTTCGAAGGACGAAAGCCGAACTCTGCAACGAAAAAAACTAACTTAAGTGACCCAGGTGAGGAAACGCTGCGTCGCTTTAGATATGAATCCCCCTTCTGTCGTTATTTCATGTTTATTTCAGCTGGAATCTCCTCTTTCTGACACTGTGACTCTCCGGCCGTTCATCCAACCGCTGAAGCAGATGAATGGTGAGAAAATGCGCCTGTAGGTGCGCTTCAGCTCGGCGTCCAGTGACGTCAGCGCCGTACGCGACGCTTTCGCCGCAACGCTTGCTGATGTCACTACCTCTTCCTATAGGGGGCGCGTGACGACTCCAGATTCACATTAGAGCTGCTTTCAAATATCACTTCTTTTTTTTTGTCCCGGCAGATACGTGAGCAGTGAAATGTGTATGAAGTACTTCCATAACTGCAGTATGAAAAATATATTTTGGATAAAATAGGAACATTAGTGAGATAACGTTAGAGAACGGTACTGCGGTAAAACAGTATTTAGTTTGTCTGTTTCTGAAAATTGACAGACAAGAAAGAATACAGAACTGAATTTATATGGGCCCTTGGCCTCTCAGGCCACTAGGGGCCCCGGGCCCCTTGATGCATTCAATACAAAATAATCCTCCTGGCTGCTATGTCTAACGTAAAACTGCTGAAACACATTTTCTTGTTTTTGAGTTTAAGGTAAGATAAGGGCCCTAGGAGCTGCATGGAATAGGAGGGTCTCAAAGGGGTCTCAAAAAACATTAACTCGTTCAGATAAGGTTCTAAATGGTTTAATAAGCTTATAAGACGTTCACTATTCACTGGCAACATCAGTCACACATTAAGTGTAAAACTAATAATGCAGTGGTATTTATAGCACTGCCGAGTGCTTGATTGCACCGCTTGAGATGTGAGAATGAAAAAATGATAGGGTTGAAAACAAGCAAAAGAGCGCTAGCCAATAGGAAATCAGCAATATTCCCCTTCCAAATGCAGTTTATAATTTTCATGTGAATGTAGTTACAAAAATAGCCTCCAAGCTTTCAGCGAGCATTCAAATTGGGCTTAATTTCTTTAATAATAACTCTTTGTTAACATTTTTGACCTATTTTTAAACAATGAAGCATTATAGAAAGGACATTCCAGAGAATATTAAACAATACAGCGACATCAGAAAAGTGCCTATTTGTATGTAAATGCGCACTGTAATGTGAATGAAAGCATTTAAATATCAAATGATCGGCAATGACTTAAGCCTTTTATAAAGCAGAGCCCACTTAATCGGCGTCAGTAATGAACTTGGATTCCTGTGTGAACACATCGCCATCTTGTGGCCAAAATTACTCAGCGCTCACATCTGCAATTATTACGATATCAGGAATTATTCTAGGAATTATTATTAATCGCTTGGGGTCGCTTAAGAACTGCTGGGAGACTTCGAAACCCTACACACAGCTATTTTTTTTCTAAAATATTTCCAATACAGGGGTTAAAACCTCATTCAGAGCCTTAAAACCCTTAATCGTCAAAGGTACTGATCGCATGCAAGACTGAAGCTTCATTCAGATACATTTACATTTACATTTAGTCATTTTGCAGACGCTTTTATCCAAAGCGACTTACAATTGAGAGTACAGATACAAAAACTAAATAAAATTAATTCGCATATTTGCTTTAGACTATGTATTTTCTGCCTACTTAAAAGTGTTACTATCCTATAATAATATTTTAAACAAAGCGGATACTTTAATACACCAAACAGAAGGGAAGTAAAGCTTATTCAAACAGAACATGAATAGTGAAGGGATCCAAGTTTTTGAAATATTACTGGCAAACTATGATTGCATAACACCAAGAACAGATGGAACAAAGCTTATTGTTTTGTTTCCGCACATTTAAAGCTAGCGCTCACGCTTTAATCTTCATTTTATGGCTTCCTTTCATTTTTTTTATGTAGAAATAACAACGATTGTTAAATTAATCCGTTACTTTCCTCTTCAGAATTGTTTTGTTACATTTCATTCCAGCAAGAACACATTTGAAATATTTATCGACGTTCTGTTAAGTAAAATCAGTAAAAGCCACGTGCCGTTTGTTACGTACTCAAATGGTAAATACGAGCTAAATGGCGACTTAACGGGTTAAACTAAACCTTAAAAAAATGGCTGGGGGGGATATTCGTTTCTAGGGCAAACTCCAGCATAACACACGTAGACACGGCAGACATGAGTTACGGTCGGAGAATTGCGGTTTGGACCTGTGTGCGTCTCACATCTGCTCAGGATGTCAGACACGTCTCGTAACTCAAAAATGGAGGAGATGGTTTAGTATGATGCAGGTCCAGCCTGTCTGCGATTCGTGTTTAGTCGCTGCACAGTAAATAAGACGTGAATTTGTTTGAAAATGGTTGATGATTAAAATCGGGGCAAAGTGCACGACTGCATAAGTCAGCGAGGACACACGCAGAGTCTCTTCGCCATTGCATAACTTTTACTTCCATGCATCTGGGCGCCAGGATTTGAGCGCTATGTGGTACTTTTGCGATGTTTTCGGCCGTATATGGCAGCCGCCGTTTATTTTGTTTTATTTGTTAGCGTTTTGGATCGCACCTGCGTTCCCGCATCCGCAGTGTTTGGATTTTAAACCTCCCTTTCAGCCTCAACAAGAACTTCAGTTCTGTCAAATGTATAAATACTTCGGCTGCTGCGACTATGCCAGAGACCAGGAGCTGATGGCAAAATACTATAGGATAATGGATAACTTCGATTATTATGGGTATTCAAACTGTGCGGCGTACGTTCAGGATCTGCTCTGTCAGGTAAGTTTGGTCGACTGCACACATTTTTCGAAACAAATTGTTGCTGGTAAATGTACTCGAACCATTTTATGTCCGCCTCCCAACACGTACCACATTTTGCAGGCATAAATTGTAAACGATTACGTGTAGCAGCGCCAGCTTTGCCATTGAGTTGAAACAAGGTCGGCGAGAGGCCAAATAACGTCACTACTAATCACGAGGAACTGCCAATAAACAAAATTGAACCAATTAAATCCACATATACATGCACTGTCATTTAAATGAACACATAACAGCATAGCGTATAAAACAGAAAAAGGCTTCATTGGTTTATAATAAGCCTGTAATAAATGTAAAAATGAAAAGAATGTTCAAAAATAAAAAAATTTAAGTTATGTTTAAATGTGCTCACTGTCGACTAATTTAATGCATCCAGAATTAATAAACACCCTAGTAACCAGTCAAAACTGTCTGCCTATAGCTATCAACCAGGGGTCACATAGGGACTTTTGAAGTTGTTAATTGGTTGTGGTTTCTCTGAGCAGAAGACATGGCTTGTCAAATCCATTGCTTGAGACCATCGCGATATAGTTGCATCCCTCACTTTTCAAATTTTTCATTCTGCTTCAGGAATGCTCTCCATATGCTGCTCACCTTTTTGATGCCGAAGACCCCAGCACGCCGTTACGGACCATACCTGGACTCTGCCCAGACTACTGCTCTCAATTCCATTCCAAGTGCAGATCCTTTATTACATTGTTATCTGATGATCCACGTCTTTCAGAACTTGAGCATGACCAACGCAGACTTTGTCAGTATCTCGAGCTGGATGACCCGGATTACTGCTATCCTCATCTGCTGAGCAATGAACTGCTGACAAAAAATCTGGGCCGCACCGCAGCGGACTCTGAAGGTTGCTTGCAGCTGTGTTTGAAGGAAGTTGCCAATGGATTAAGAAATCCTCTTGCCATGGTTCACGCCAATGACGGCACGCACAGGTTATTCGTTGCTGAACAAATTGGCGTGGTCTGGGTTTACCTTCCAGATCGATCAAAGCTGGAAAAGCCATTTCTAAACATCACAAAGGTTGTGCTGACATCTCCATGGGAAGGTGATGAACGAGGCTTTTTGGGACTCACCTTTCACCCCAACTTTAAATACAATGGGAAGCTGTATGTTTACTATTCTGTTGAGGTGGGCATTGATGAGAGAATCCGTATCAGTGAGTTCCGTATCTCCTCTGCGGATATGAATGTGGTTGACCATCGTTCAGAGAGGTGAGCACTCTTTCTTTGACTCCATGTTTTCATATTGAAATTAGAGAGCTCAGTACTCCCTGTGTCTTCATGTCCCCCTCAGGATAATTTTGGAGATTGATGAACCTGCTTCTAATCACAACGGTGGGCAGCTTCTCTTTGCTGATGATGGATACTTATACATCTTTACTGGGGATGGTGGAATGGCAGGAGATCCATTTGGGAAATTCGGAAATGCGCAGAACAAGTAAGTTTGTACGACATCAACTCATCAATTCAGTTTGGTACAAGAAGGATAGATTTCCCATAATTATTTTCCCTCTCTCTTTATGCAACTGCTAGATCTGCCCTTTTGGGAAAGGTTCTGCGGATTGATGTAGATGACAATGAAAGGGGGCCGCTGTATAGAATCCCACCAGACAATCCATTTGTGCATGAACCCAACGCTCGTCCAGAGGTGTTTGCCTACGGGGTGAGAAACATGTGGAGGTGCTCGGTAGACAGAGGAGATCCCAACACCAAGGAAGGAAAAGGACGAATCTTCTGTGGAGATGTGGGCCAGAATAAGTACGAGGAAGTAGACATTGTGGAGAAGGGCCGGAATTATGGCTGGAGAGCAAAAGAGGGCTTTTCTTGTTATGACAAAAAACTCTGTGCCAACAGCTCCTTAGGTGGGAATGCGGTTGTTCCCAGTGTCAGTTCTTAAAATGTTTGATGTCTGAAAAAGTCCTTTTCAACCCATGAATACTGTTACATTATGAACTTGTTTTACTTCTAGATGATGTTCTTCCGATTTACGCATATCCACACAAAATGGGTAAATCTGTCACAGGTGGATATGTTTACAGAGGCTGTGAAAATCCAAATTTAAATGGCATGTACATATTTGGAGACTTCATGAGTGGGTAAGTAATGAATTGTATGTATGTATGTGTACCACCATTCAAAGGTTTGAGCTCATTATGAACAAATTGGTATATAATACTCATTTTTGAATGACAATGTGACACTAAAGACCAATGGTTTTCAATTAAAGTTAAAAAAGAAAACAGTTAATATATTGTAATGATATTTTTACATTACTTAACATTTGTGTACATGTTAATATTGCTTGAGGTCATAACTTATTAATTTTTTTTTGTATTCCCACAGACGCCTGATGAGTTTAAAGGAAAACAGAAACACAGGCAATTGGGAATATAATGAGATATGCATGGGTGTGGGCCTGACTTGTTCATTTCCAGGGCTCATCAACAATTACTATCCATATATAATATCGTTTGCAGAGGATGAAGCAGGTATGTAAACAGAAGGCTATAAGTTTCTTTTTTATGCTTTATAATAATGAGTCACTAGCACCTCTTAGTGTATAAAATAGCTATTTAGAAATTTATAGTAATTTGATCAATATTTAACGTGCCTTCACTCGTTTTTTCCTGTGACCAGGTGAACTCTATTTCATGTCCACCGAAATACCAAGTGCAACATCTCCAACAGGTGTTGTGTACAAGATTGTTGATCCCTCAAGGTATTCATTTTTTTGATCATTCATGAGGAAGTCTCATGGTGTGCAAAGATCAGCTTGTGCTGCCTTTTAACAGACTTTACTCTCAAAAGATGAAAAGGCTGTGTTGGCAGCAATACGTGCAGCTGTAATCTATCTCTCACTCGTTGACGTAGATTAAATCAAGCCTAGCCAAGTACTAAACTTATTTTGACTTGTTGCTCATTTCTTAGAGGAAAAAAAGAGAAAAAAAAGAAAAAATCTGAGTAACAACAAACACTTACAAAGCGAACAGGGCCAATCTTTGAATCCTCATTGTTTTAAGAGTATAGCCAGAAGACATCAACTATATGCATATTAACATGATTTATGTCTTTAGCTTAATTGAAAAATTTAACATTTCTGTTGTAAAAGCCACCTCCACTTTTACAGCTGTGACAACATAACCACCTAAAACAATCATAAAAATGTCACTTTGCAGCTCAAATAACTCACAGTTTTAACAGAGTAAGTGCTTTTGTAAAATTCTAAGCTGTTTATGAATCCTCTAAAAATTTGCTCGTATTTACTACTGCATGTAACCTGGATTTTTACTTCTGCCAAGAGACAAGTTAAAATACAATTGATTTCAAGCGAACCCAGAATATTTGTTTAAAGAAATTTAATTTCTCCCTGCTTTATTACAGACGTGCACCTCCAGGAAAATGTCATTATGAGCCTCTTTCAGTTCGTGTTAGGAGCAATCTTATACCATTCGAGCCAAAGGAAAGTAAGTTGGCTGCCTTTTTAAGAGATCTAGAAAATGTGTACATCTAAAACAGTGTTTTGCCACTATCTGCTTAAAATATTTTATGTTCTGCCAAATATGCAATAGAATCAGAATTACCTTGGGATGATGGAACCCAAAGTAATGGCAACACTTTTGCCAGATTTAAGACTCGTTCCAGCTGCGCTCCATGACAACATGATTGATATTAAAAATCTTTTTTTTCACAGCACTGATAGGAGTCCATGTTCCAACAAAGAATCCCATACTCTCAAACCCAGAGGAACCTCCTGATACTGGCTCAAAAGACTGGCAGGACGAGCAGATCACCCCCACACCTTTCATCCCAACTACACCCAAGCCCCTCAGGACATCCAGGCAGAGGAAGGGTAGACACAGGAAGGGCAAGCACAAGAATGGAGCTGTGAGATTGGTCGGGGATGAAGAGGGTCAGAGGGATCGGGGAAGGGTGGAAATATACGTTAATGGGGAATGGGGGACTGTTTGTGATGATCTCTGGAACACCAAGAATGCCATAGTGGTTTGCCGGCAGCTAGGGTTCCACCATGCACTTAAGGCTGCCAAGCATGCTGAGTTTGGGGAGGGGAAGAGTTTGAAGATTATACTGGATGATGTGCAGTGTGAAGGGACTGAGGAATCTCTCTTGGACTGTCAGCATGCTGGGGTTGGCATACACAACTGCGCTCACTATGAAGACGCAGGAGTGATATGTGGAAATTTAGGCCTTGAGTGAAAAGTTCTCAAACAAGCTTTTTATTTTTAGTCGTAGCACATAGGTCTACCTCATCTTTACCAACTGCAATACGGAGGACATATGAACTATAATAAAATGTGACATTTTAATTTAATTTTTATCGTAACAAAGCATTCATGTTCATGGTTTGAAATTCATAGACCTATGTGGATGTTTCATTTTGTCTGAATAAGTGAAGTTTTATCCAGTAAATCACGTTATTCCATACATTTTGTAACAGGTAATTTTTCCATCATTCGTCCTCAAATAAATTTGGAATTATGAGTTTTTTGTGATTATTCCACACCAACGCAAAACATCAAGAGAAAAAATGCACTTTAAACTTAAAATGTCTTGTCAGCTAGTTACCCTTTTGTTCCTGTCTTCTATCGTGTTCAGCAGAAGAAATAGACTCATACAGATTTGGAACAACTTGAGGGACGACATTTTAATTTTTGAGTAAATCTTGGATAGGTTTTGTATATATTATGGCATTATATTTTTATACTATGGTATTTATACCTAATTATGTGAAAATGATATTCATGTAATAATCGGTGAAATGCTAGTACCAATATTACCGTCTTTAAAAGTTAGCTAGCTAACGTTAGTGCTAGCTGTGAACAACAGAAATATACATATAGCTAAATACATTACACAGAAATGCGAGAAAAATATCTCGGAACAATATTACGTTTTGTCGTACCTTTATAAAATAGCAAAAAAAATACTCTTATATCATGCATACTCTTATCAACCTTTAATTACGGAGCGAAAACCAAGATGGCTCCATAGCTCAGTGGTTAGAGCACTGGTCTTGTAAACCAGGGGTCGCGAGTTCGATCCTCGCTGGGGCCTATCTTCTTGTTTTTGTAATCTTAAATTTTTTTGAAGATTGACACTGATATTGAACAAAATTTTAAATAGAATATTTATATGGAAATGTAAAGTGTTATTTATTTTCATTAGTTAAATTTAAGCATATTTCTGAGCTTGAGTATAATTGTTGCTTATAGTTTCGTATCAGTTGTTTTGTCTTTACTAAAAGAGTTTGCTCTTAAAGTCTACATTCAAGCAGGAGCTAAATAAGCTGTGTTGTCCGAATGTGGGTAGATGACATTGTTCTCGTTGCAATAATGGTGTCTTTGTGCGCCGAATTCCAGCTCTGCTTTGAACAAGGTCATTGATATGCTGAGCGTTCAATCACGTAGGTAGTGCCAGCCTATCTTTGCCAACTTCCTTTACAAATCTGGCATCCCTCCGAAAAGTAATTTAGCTCCCTGCCACCAAAAAAAACACATTATTTACAGAGCAGGTCTCCCTGTTAAACAAAGCAGCAGTGGAGAGGTGAATATCATTTTAGCAGATTTCTCTGGACATGCAAGTGTCTAAAGAAGTCGCTATATTGTTATGGTTAATAAAACGTAGGTGTATATGCGTAATCAATACTAAAGATAGAAGGCTTTTTATCAAATAATAAAAGTGCTTGAACGTACGGTTGAATTCAAATGAACTAAATGTGGTGCTATAGTGACACCTAACGGCATTTTAAGTGAATTAATTTAAGAAAATAAATTAATGTGGTGAGAGCAACCATGTAATGCCAATAGATGGCAGTGTTGCACTTCAATAATATTTTAAAGCGCATTTAATAATTAATATATTAATTAATATTTTTTTCTTCTTGACTTATAGATCATGTTACCGTATATTTTTTTATTTTGCGTATATTAATGACAACGTTCTTGGATAAAAATATATTTAAAACAGGAGATTAAAAATGACCTGTTAATTGATATGGACAGTTAAGCAAACTAAGAGATTAACATAAATTAATATGTTCAAATAATAAATAATAAAAGCGCAAATTAAATAATAATTCAAATTATTTACTTAAAATAACTAATAATGCATAATTAACTTTGATTTAACTCTTTTTTTAAGAGTTAAAAGCTGGGCGCTGCCTTATATATTGCCAAAATCCGCCATTAATGGTCATGTGAATTAAATATTAATAATTGTCAACCCATATGGTGCTTCTGCTCATCCTTCCCCTTGGCAAGAAGATTAAAGAGTGTGCATTAAACAAAAATCCTGTCGTCACATTTAAAGACGGTATTTCTTTTCGTCATGAATCACATCGGATCAAACGGCATCTGAAGGAGAAAACTTCACGACTGAAAACTGAGCCGTCTTCTGTATGGAATACATTTTCCAGACGATGACAAAATGATCATTTCATATAATGTAAAATCAGCAAACGTTGAAAGGTTTGACTACTGCTCCTCTTGTAAAGAACGGACCGCGTGGCTGTAGCATGTCGGTTGTTTCAAGCCATTTCTAAGCAGAACAAGAATGAACCCAGCACGACCCCATTTCATATCTCACGTTAGCCACTCTGTCTTCCTGGTAATTATGGTCAATTAATGGGACACTAGTGAGTGCTCTCTCTAGCGAGCTTTAAGTGGAGTGCTGAACCTGAACAAATCCCATTTCCTGTCACGTTTCTCTGTTCTCTTATCAAAAGGTTGATCATCTCCGCCCCACAGACCCAGATCCTGCAGTTCTGGAGAGGCGCTGGAGCATTTCTCACTCCCATGCGTCAGGCCATGCCGACAAAAGATGTTCTGGCAAGACATCAAATATATACGAAGATGCTAATCATTTTGAAACATTTAAAGCAGGCAGGGTTAACCTTAAAGTAGTACTCAACACTGATTACTGTGTTTCATCACTTGGATTGAATATGAAATACAAAAAGCACGTCCACCACAATATCAGATTGTAGCGCTTTTTACTTTGAAATCATTCTGAGGTAAATACTAAATTAAAATCATAACATTTAATACGATGCTGTTTTTTTTTGAAGCAAATCTGGCTGACTGGCATCTATCAAAAGCATGTGTCCTATTCTGTGTCATATGGGTGAAAAAATATTCAGATGTAATCCCTTTGTAATTATAATTTAATTACATATTTTTCTCAGTGACTGTAAAAGGTTACAGTTATATAAGAATTTAAATTGTTGCATCTTTGCTGAATAAAATCATTAATTTCTTTAAAAAAACAAACAAAAGTAGTGTAGTCTGCTAGACCACGAAACACGAATCTGATGAAGATCCATCGTTTTGCCATTCAGAAGTGCTTGAATGGCTGCAGGTCTTGTCTATTAATAAGACGGGGGTGACTGACACGAACGGGTCAGTGAGTGGGAATAAGGGTCTTTGGCTGGCTCCAGTCCGCCAGGCGATCCTACATACAGCTGTTTACTCACAGCTTGGGGCCTTCCTGAGGACCTGCCCCCTCCAGAGACCCGGAGAACAACACGGCTACTGCCCCGACACTCAATCCAGGGCTTGAACCCAGCACCTCCCCCCAAGCCAACAGCAGGTTAACATTGCGTAGCTGGCAAAGATACATGCTGGCCATAAAAGTATTACACTATAATGACTGATGGGATTAAATGTGTTTCAATCAAACTTTTACCTTAAAGACAACATATAGCCACATAGCTACCACCATGAGCACCTTAGCATCCACATAGCAGCTCCCCACAAACCATCCAGAACACCCTAGGGAGCGCTTGGATTTGGTACTACCCACTAGTACACTGTACTTGCAAGTGCACATACTGCAAAATAAAGTACAAAAGAAAATTCAGAAACTGTCTATTAGATCATTTCAAAACGGAATTGTTTGTTTTGATCGATTCAATGAATTCGATTCATTATGATGAAGACTTGCTGCCACCTGCTGGCAGTTTTAGCGCCATGTTTATTTATTCACGAAAGGCCTAAACCAGCCGAGTCGCCAGCACAAAAACGCGCTCGGCCGAATATCATTCGGCATGAGTGGGCTTTCTGGTTGATTGAAAAAGCCCTCTTCCCAGTTCTCAAGAGCTACACACGCTTTTTTGAGTGGTCAGATTCACGTCTGAAGCACCACGGATCAAGGGTTGCCCTTTGGAGGCTGTAAAAGCTCGCTAAACACAGGGCCAGAAAGCATCCGTAAAGAAAATAAACAGTCACAAGGAGCCTGAGCTCAGCAGATGTGGGGCCGCGCGCGGAGAGCCAGCAGCAAACATTTGGTTAACTCTCCCACTGAACAATGAAAGATCTGGCTTTACGGCCATCCGTATAGCATTCGTACCATTGCACTGTCAGCACGTTCAGGTGAGTTATCTTCTTCTATTGTGCTCTGTGAATGGAAATAGCTCAGATAGCCTCCTCGAGCGAGCGATAACATCTCCTGGTTGAGGTTTTATGAAGAATCAAACGCGCAGCAGACAATGGACTGACCCCGAGAGGTTGAGTTCCAGCCGCTCTGATGGGTCACTCTGGGATTTTGCGAATTCTCTTTAAGACCTCAGGATCTTGGGCTGAAAACAAGAGGTTCTTACAAACGTCTGGGTGGCCAGCAGTTACTGTGGGTTTTACAATAGAAAAGCCTGCAATTCCACGTTGTTTTACAAATTGGAAATATTGGTCATTTCTGTGGGTCAAACATTTATTTATTGCCTTTAGAAAATAAAACATAGAAAATAAAATGAATTATTATTTCTAGCTAATTATATAAATAAATAACAATTGTTTTATATAATGTTAAACAAAACTACTAAGAACATGGTGACAATGCTGTCAGTAGATTTTGGCTCTGATATAAGGCCAAAGAATGTTTTTGATTAACTGGCCAGGCCAATATACCAGTCTATCATAAGTACATCTAAATTCATACTTGAGCTCTTAGGTTCACATCCTGTGTTTTTTATTTGACAGAATGACGTTAAATAAAGAGTAGGAAATGACAAGAGCGGGGCAAAAGCTAGTGTATAGGAACGATTTCACATAATCAAAGCTGACATCACCGGCCTGCCTGTTATTCGTTTTATTTGTGCCTGTGGAAGAATGAACCTGAGCTGAAATCCCAAACCGATAAAGCCCAAATCAGCCTCAGCTGTGAACGGGCCAGCAGGGTCATGGCTAAAATACACATGCCATATCAAACACATCCACAGAGAGAAGAAATTACAATAACTGTCTTTTTTTCTGCATGGTGAGTTGCTGAGCTAAATTTCTTTGTCGATTTGCTACAAACCTTTTTGGCCCTTCTGGTAGATTTTGTAACGAAAATATCTTGTGGCAAAAAGCCCTTCTTTAACATTCATTGATCCACTGATTTATTTTATGATCCAAATATTTAATTATTTATAAAAAAAAAATATTAAAATGTTTACTGACAATTTTATTATTACAGTGCATACATGTATATAATGCATAATAAAATAAAATAAAAATAAATTTTTTAATAAAATTAAATTAAATTAAAAAGAATAATAAGCTTTTTAGAAGCTTTACAGACATCCTTTTGAACTGATTTATTTATTTATTTAAAATCTGCTGCCTTTACAACCCAAGATAGTCACTAATAAATTGTGTGTTGTGGTGCAAAATTAATAAAATAAAATAATTTTGTCAGTAAAGATGGCATTTTAAATCACATAAATAGTCATTTATATATATGCTTTACAGACATGGTTTTAATCCAGCGATATGTGAGGCTTTTCATATGCACTTATCAGCCATATAAGCCTGTTTTTGTAAGGATTTTTGGACATAAATTACAAGCACAAATATGCACGTACACTGCTCTTTTTGTAAGGGACAGAGACCTGGTGGCCAGCATACACTGCTCACGGGCATTTGTGGTTACCCTGTAGGAAGCACTAAAGAAATCTGGGATTCCTGTTGGTCTGGAAGAGTAAACATGAAGTTAACCACCATGCACTGGCAGCGGACCTGTGCCTGTGCCATGTGCAGACATACAGTAGCCCCTCTTTCGAGAGCTGGCTAATGCACCACTAAGCTAACGGCTCTGGAAAAAAAAAAAAAAAAAGAAATGTCCCCTTGACAGGTGGGAGTCCCAATTAAGAAAGAACTCATTTTGAAAAAGTGCATTCATTTTAGAAATTGCATTAAAGTGCATTAAAACACGCAGTCTAGAAGCATTATCAAAACATTAGAGTGATAAACAAGTTTCTAGCTTGAATCAGATGTTTATCATGACATACTATGACACACACAACGAATCTTGATGCAATTAACCCCACTGTTTTCCCTTTACTCACTTTCCCTCAACGGTCTACACATCTGCTGATGATTCCTCATCTTTTCCAAGGACTTCAATGTGGTCTACATATGTTTGGCTGCATTTCCATGTCCATTTTGCCCTGGTTCTCTCTGAATTAGTAATGCGTTGAATTAGTAATGCGCTTCATGCCACCATGCAGATGTCCACCAGCAGGCAGTTCTCTCAAATCATATTTGGATCGACCCTTTTCAAAGCTAATTGGTGATGAATTAGCAATGACGCACCATTGCTCAGGCTCTCTTCACGTCAGATGTTAAACGTGGCTTGCGTTTCTGTTTTTCTAATGCTCCGCGTCACAAATTTGGATGTCTACAAAAGCACAGACTTTTCATGCAGAGACATTCGGTGGATGTAACAGAGCAAAGCTCATGTCATTTATTTTTATCTGAAGTTTTCGCTTCTGGAACCTACCCAGCACGCCAAGGAATAAATTATATCCCTTCTGGGAAGTGGCTGTATAATGCAAACAAACAGCAATGTGCTAATGGCTGGAACATTTCACACCCAGCAAACCAGTGTAGTGTATAATGCTGAAAGTTGATTAATAGTGGCTGGTTTCTGTATTTTGTCTCATTTTGTGTGAGTTATGTGTCAGAATAAAAAAAAAAATAGATGGATATGGTTAGTGTATCAAAACTATGGTTAATTTGTGGTTTGTCTTCACGTAAAAATGGCCATTGTAAATGTTATGGATGCTATGTTAGCTAGCTACAAAACAGCTGGTTTTGCTGCTTGATATTGCAGATTGGTTTGTCTTAACGTAATACTTTAGCGTATTATTTTAATTGTGCTAATACGGAAGCGTCGCCCATAAAGAATAGCAATTCGCGCAATCTGGAATTCTGAGAGAATTATTATAATCTGTAAGTAGATTTGGTAGCTCAGGTTTGAAATGGTCACGTAGATTTGCCGCGTTGAACAACAGAAAGCTACTTGGTAGACAACGGACGGTTCTGAAACCCTTACTTGGTCCTTAAGGTGAAAGGATCAGGAGTCTGTTTTAGTAGTAAATTAGCAAGAGATGGCGATGCTTACATAATTCAGGACCGCTAAGCTGATAAATAAAGTAATAAAAATACTTTTGCCATAGGCTGTCTTAGAAGCTGCAAATAGGAATAAAACAGGTTCCTTTATAGTAAAGTGGGACAGAGTCAAGCAATAGCAGAACACAGACTTCTCTATTCGCTAGAATCTGGTGAAATACAGGGTTTGTGCTTCGAGCTGTACTCAGAGTCAGAGCAGGAGGCTTTGATCTTGGCTCATCACGGTCCATTCCACCAGCACCCATATGGACTCACTTTTCTCAGGTCTGTTTTGGATCTCTCTCTCCCTTATTTATAGCCCCGAGAGTAGTTGTAAAACAAGCCCCTCTCGAATGTTGCTCTCATTCACCAATGCTTGCAGTGATGCTTTTGCCCTGACGTTCGGCAGCATTTACTACAGTTTTCATTGACATGAACGCCATCATAAATCTAAAAAAGTCACCGTAATATCGCTAATGTAATAGTCACCATCGCAAATAATACATGCAAAAACAAGAACTGGAGGTCCTATAGTTCCTATAGTTAAGGTTCAGTGACTGAAAAAAAATCTAAGATATATATTTTGACTGGTAGTGTAATCATTCAAAAAAAAAAAAAAAAAGGTAAAACTTAAGTACACTTCAACGGATACATTTCATGAGCCCATAAACCATTTCCCCATTATGTGTTCACTGGTAATTATGCTTCCTAATGCATTAATGGTTTGCAGTACATTGAGAAGACATATGCTTTGACATAGACTTCCTAATTAATCATAATGTATGAGCAAGAGCAAAGGCCATAGTCGTACACGAAATAACCCAATTTGGATGTCTGTCTTTAGAGCCTGGTTTTTATGTTTGAGCAATGTCCTGTGACCATTCGCTCCTCTATTTATTTTTGTTTCCTCTCGTTGTGAGGGACAAAGAGCAGGCGTCCCTCTGGCCTCCTGGGGTTCTCTGGGAGGGGGTGTTTTCTGTGCAAACAACCCCAAATACAGGTACAGTTATCTTTGCCTGACTCCCTGCACCCAGTTCCAAGCCGCCAAGCTTTGAGTTCGCCGTGGGAGCCATGGAGGGCTGACCTCTAATAAATATTCTGTTTTAACTCTGTAGCGAGTGTAATTTCTGCTTGTTATTTCCACTGAAAGAAAAGAAACATTAGGACGAGAGCTGTGGGAGATCCAGAGAGCGTGCCATGCTCCCTTCAAACGGCTTCAAACACCTTTTTAGTATTTAATTGAAAATATTACACCTACAATAAAACAGTTTCCACAAACGCTAGCTGATAGTTCACTGCTTTTTGTAAACGTTTAAAGCAAAGTTGACTCTTTTTTTCTTGTAAATCATTCTTTCCACAACTAAACAAGGTCTCCTAAAGAACAGATGACATTTGGTTCAATGAATGGTCCCACATTTTTGCTGTCCAAATTGTGGACAGAATACTGTACTAAATCTTTGTCCCATCCCTTAAAGGTGCCACAAGTTTTGAAGACTGAGGAAAAAGGAATCAGTCATCGATATCAGAGAAAATGCATCAGAGACATAACCACTGAGGAAATCCACTAAGTGGGCTGCAAAAGAACAGAAGGGGAGGGGGAAATATTACTGACCTCCGCTGCAGCACCTGACTTGGACTCGGTTCAGGTTGTGTTCTGGCTGAAGCACTCAAGCAAAGCTTAACATGAAGGCAATTAGATTATTAGCGCAGCAGATGGCTGTTACATAGCAAGATTGCTATTCAATGATAAGCACCGCAGAAACCCTTCAGGGCTTCAATTTTTTCTCAGCTTTGTTACCCAATACGTAACTTCAAGCGTAGTTCTTATAAAGACATGATACTACTACGCCAGTTGTTCGATTCATTTTGCATTAGCTAGACTTAAAGCTAATGCCTCTTTACGTCCAAAAACAAAATGTTCTTCCTCTTAATTGGTAATTGAGAAAAGCAGGCAGCACATGTGTTAAAGGCAACTTAATATCCAGTGGAAAATGAGAACACAAATCTACTGTTAAGTCCATCATCATGCTCAAATTGAAAACGACTGGTGCTATTGTCCGTTTGCTGTGACAGCTGTCCGTGCTTCATGTTTTTGTGCTATTCAAAACCTTTATGAGATGTGCAACCGTTTACGCTTAATTTTTGAGGTTATTAATAAAAATAAGACAGGATTGTAAAAAGGGTGTGGGCTGACCAAAATGAACCAGAAATTATTCTGAATTTGAAATTAACAGTAAGTTTGGTATATAAAAACCTTAGAGTAGTACAATAAAGTATTTTTAAAGCATGTTACTCAAAAAAGGGACTTTTGAGGGATATTTTGAGGGACTGGTGATTGTTACGAATGTAATTCACCTGCTATTGGTTTCAATTAATTCATATACTCAAAAGAAATCTAAACTTTATATTTTTATAGACAGCACAATAATTCAGTTCAAGCACACGTGACATTATCAAAGTTACATTTATTATATCTGGTCACCAAGTGTTTAATACAAAGAAAGATGACTTTAGAAGAGTTATTGAAGTAGAACGGTGTGTGGTATGGCACTTTCCTTTTCACAGACCAGAAATCCCCTATAAAGACAAATAACTCAGATTCATATAGTGCATAGAATTATTTGATTATCCACTTCATAGCAACGAGTTACAAAATCAAAAGCAATAAATACTGTACAACGATAAATCTGAAGTAAAAAAATGACATGCCACAATTTTACATTACATACAATATCCTTAAAGAACAGCATTTGTTATTCATCCCTTTACAATAACATTCTTATAAAGTATAATTCAATATATGATTATATATACATATATATTCCAATATCAGTATTTAAATAAAGTGCCTTTCTTTGTGAAGCTCTGAAAGGTGAAATCTTACCATCAAATGTACTTAGAAAAGAGTATATTATAACCATTCTTTAACAACTACTATTGCAAATTAGAAAAAGGATACCAAATTTTACATTTTTGTCAACCAAATACCCACATTCATCACCAAAAATATTGACAAAACCAAAAACCTGGGTATGCAGGCAATGCGACTTACTTCTGAAAGAACCAACCCATGCTCGCTGGACAAACTTTGGTCATATTTCTGTGAAATATTGCATTGTTATTTACACATTTCACGACACATTCAAAATTAAATATCCATTGAGTGGAATTAAACAGTGTAAATTTATCAACATTTTATTGCCTTGGGTGTTGTACAGTATGTACGTATTGTGGCAGTTTGGAAACTGTATGCTGAGTGGAAATATAGGTTAAACAACACTTCAGCTCAATCATAAACCTAACCAATATCAATAAAAACAACTGTAAGGTAAAAATATGTTTTCTGGAGCAACCATATCATTTTAGTACACTCAGGACCTGTGCCACAATCCACAAATTTGCAAGTTCAATGCATTGCCAGGTAAGCAACCAAGCAAGTTTACTAGATACAAATGGTGCTATGGTAAAGGTGTTTGGTCACCATGACATAATATGTGCAAGGAATCAAGCTCATTATTAATCAGTAATCTGCCATCGAGTACAGCTCGAATAAATGTTGTTGCTCTTTTACTGCCACCAGTGTTCATTTCAGATGGAAACTGCAGCGGACTGCATGCATAGGTATGTTTTTGAAGTTTTGCAAAAATGTAGGAAGAGGCACGTATTTCTAATGATCATAGGTTGGACAGAACCCATGCACATACCACAAAGATCATAAAATCCATGTCTGTAATATTTAAGGCAAATACACTATCACAAAGAGCAGGATATTTGAATGCTTCCAACATTTTCACAGCTGGACTAAATGATATTTTAATGGCTGGCATTTATTGTTATCTCAGTGAAAACATCTTCACGGTTTTGTTCGGGTCTGACAGGGATCATAAGCGATGCTAATGTGCAGTTGGCTCATTCCTACATTTGGGGATCATCTTCTGCAGAGTTTAATGTTACTTGCAACCTGTCTGTATTTTTAAAGTGAACGCAAATACCTTGATTATCCTTTTCAAATTTAGAAGATTATTTAGAGTTATAACTAAACTCTAGAGGAATGTAGATCTTAAGATCAACCATTAACCATTAAATGATTTTGTATCAAAAATACCTTGCTCATAATAACAGATGCAATGAAGACCTACAGAAACCTTTACCTTGAATAACTAACCAAGGACAGGTTACTTACAGGTTCAATATCACATCAGTAGCAGTAATCCTTGCAACATAATGTAATATTTTTAATTTATCTAGTAAAACATCTCAACTGAGTTTTCATAGGACAACACTGTGATTTTAAGCATAGTATGTGACATTATCAAAGGTGGAAGCTTAATGCTACATCTGTCAGCGGGAATTTAGAAATCAAATCACCAACATTCTGTGTCAACATCTAGAAAAGATATCATGATAACACTTGTGCTGAAAAGGGCGGCTTAGGTCCTTCAAACTAGGCTTTGATGGGACTCAAGGAAGAACCGAGACATTGAAAGAGCCATTGTATTTAAAGAGATGTTCGTTTACAACAAGTGTCACCCTAACCTCACCTTTAGAGCAAGACTTCAATCCATCAACCAAGCTCCGACAGCCCCCTGCACTGGTGTCAGGCGACTGTCTCATATTGCATTCAGTACAAAGCTGAGTTGTGTTGAAAGGCAAAAAAGAAAACAGAATGGGATCCAATTATACTTCAGAATTTAAAAAACAATCCTCCCATTGGTGAGGGAAGTCTTCTCAAAGGCAAGTTCAAAAAAAGGTTCTCTGATTCCTCATTTTTTTCTCTGCAAAAAGGTAGGTCAACGGTCAAATGGTCCTGCATATATATGTCTATCCAGTGACACAAGGTCTGTGTATATTTGGAGTAACAATATACAAACTCTAAAGAGAAGACCTTTTCTCAGAAATGTGTTAAATTGGTTTGCAAGCGGTGCGGCTTGTGTTTGATTTGTTTGGACTGATCTCTCACAGACTGGAGCAAGGCCAGGATTGAGCTTCAGGTCTAAAGACAACAAAATCGGCATTCTGTTGCATTTTTGAATATCTCACAATTCTAGCAGCTTTAATGGAATGCCTTTAATGGTGGACCAGAGTCTTTGAGGACACTTAAGTTAAACAAGTGTATATCCAATAAAAATACAGCAAACTTGCTCCAGAGAATGCCATTGAAGAACTATCGCTGAACTTTGTTTGGAGCACGTACATAACATCACCAAAGACAGAAAATTGCATCATGATCTTCCAATCTGGACTTCGGACCAATATGTTAAACCAGTGTTGTTGCAGTTGAGCTGTACAAAACAGTTTGTGACAGTATCTAAGCTTTACTCTCCAGATGAATCTTTCAAGAGTTCCTTTCAGTATCGACTAAAGAGTCTAGATCTGTGAAAGGGTCACCTAATCAAAAAGGAGGAAGCTTTGATTGAGTTCATGACTGGTAAGACACTGGTTGATTAGATAATTTGGATCAGTACTCCCTGGCCTCCTCTAGTTCATTCATGTAAACATCTTCCTGCGGGTTCTCAACACACTGTAGACCATTATTGGGAGGCCGAACCGAATGAAAGCGGCTCCAGTCTCCTTTACACAGGATCCATGGAAGAACGTCTACTTTGTAATGAAGCTCCGGGGAGAACTCTGTACTGATGAGGTTGGGGGCTCCGGCTCCTTTGCCTCGAGTGATGAGCTTCATGTGATCATCGTAGCAGCAATGCTGTGCAGCCAAAGTGGTGCTGTCGAAGGAGAGCATTGAGCGAACGCAAAACTTTGCAGAGGGCTTGTAGATGTCCAGCCTCTCCTTGGGGCCACTTGCATCTCGCCAGCGATAGGTCTTTTGCAACTTCCTATCGAAAATGTTGACAGCGCTGTAGACCACCTCGGATGGGTAGACGCAAGGACAGTTGGGTAATTCGGTCAGGACCTGGTGTAGGTATTTCTGGAGGAAGTCATTCTTGCAATTCAGCCACTTCTCACAGCTGTCAACATCTAAAAGGTAATCAGATCAATTCATTAGTGGTGGAAAAACATTTAATCTGTAATTTGAAAAAAAAAAAACCTTATTATATTATATTATTATGCGTAAAAGAAAATATGTCCATATTGAGAACCATGGCCTAACATGCATTAGGGTTTGTCTCAGTCTGCTGCCAAAACATAAAGATATAAAAATATATTTCCTTAACGCTGAAACATAGCTGTTATTAACATTTATGTTCCATTGTGAAAAGATAAAAAAAACACTTTATCCTGTTATGTTTTTAAACTACTTTCATTGTCATTGCGGTTAAATGAAAAGAGCTATTACATTCAATATTCATTCAATGCCAAAAGTAAGAGACCAACAAAAAACTCCAAAGTAAATAGTGGGAGTTTTGGAAGAGGATTCTTTACTTTGTGGTCTCAGTAACACTCTCTGTGGAGCATTTGTGAAAAATTTGAACGTCAGATCTTTTACAGTCTAACAGGACTCCCACAGAGTTCCTCCTACTGCACTCTCAGAGGAGAAGTTTCTACAACCACGCTGATTAAATGGGTTTTGAACTAGACGTTAAGTTAAATGAAAGCTAAAACAAATCAATAAATGTTTCAGCTAATAAAAGAACACACTAGGCGGTTGAAAAGGCAATTAACTGAACCCTGCATTAAGAGATTCAGTAGTGCAGTGTAATGTTGCAGATATTATAAAAAAAAAGAAAATAGTAACACAGTTACTGAAAAAAAGTATCTAAAGTACCTTAATTTTGAGCAGCGTAACCTGGTAATGTAATGGGTTTCTGGACATGTGTTATGCAAATACCACCTTCTTTTCTTATGAAATGTCCAGATTTTGGCTTTTACCTCTTGTTTTTATTCTTACAGAATGTAATAACTGAAAGGTAGACCAACTGTGTGCAGCAATTGTACATAATTGACTAGTCACTTTGTGGGAGAAGGTGGGAGTTAAAACAATGCAAATATGCATAAACATACTGTATGAAGATTTTAGAGAGCATATATATATATATATATATAGGAAAACAAATGAAATTTAAAAAGGATGCATGGTCACCCTAACCACATGTAAGATGACTATAGTACCACCAGAATACTGAATGACCACACCATAGAAATACCAACACACACACACACACACACACAAACCACAAACCTGTGTCAAAAAGCTCTGTGCTGTTTGTTACTTGAGGAGTCAGTTCTGTCACAGGAATTATGTCATCTATAGATAAAAAAAACATTAAATTTTAAACAAAAACACAGCATAAGCTTAACAACCCTCCTTAAAATAAAGTCAAGACCAAAAGACCAGCTCAGCTAGCTAAACTAAGTACACTTTGTTGCATTACTTTATGCTGGTTATCCACCGTGGCTACGCTCTTTAAGCTGGTCTGCCAGCAACAATAACCAGTTTAAACTGGTCCAGATCAAGGGACCTGCTCTCAAAACTACACCATCTCTTTCTTTTGAATTTCAAAGTCAGCAGTCCATTTTAAATTGCAAATACTTCATTATAGCAAGTAGACGTTTTTCATCGACCATTTTATTTCAGATGTGTAAACATTTTGTAGAGGGCGTTTAAAAAAATTCTCCTATTATCCGAGAACTGTCATTTTCAGCAGCTCAGAAACGTCAAAATCAAGTTGTTCTGTGACGTTTGTGTAGATTTAGCACTGTAGAGTCTCTCATAGTGTATTTGAGTTGGTAAGCGAACTGATTTTGTGTGCTTTGCCCGTTTGTGCATGGCAGGTTGCGGACCGCCCTGTATCGGGGGCTTTTAAACTGAAAGCCCTCATTGAGCTGTCATACTGAAGCCAAGTAAACGCCTGCTGCTCTCAAAGAGCGGTTTCATAGTGTATACAGTACACACACAGAAGGCCAGACTGCTCCTTTTCTAACACGAGTCTGGTGTCCCTGGTGTTTGTTCGACTTCTGCATGCCTCACAGAGATGAATGAGAGGCATTAGAGAAGTTTTCCATCACTATCAGCATAATTAGGAGCTTGATGGAATTAAGATCAAGATCAATAGCGAGAAGTGAAGTACACTGTGGGCTCGCATAGGCCTGAGTATCAGTGACAGCATTGACATACTCACCGGGACAACGCTCTAAATCACACGTCCGTGATTCTGTGGCAGTGCATGCGTAGCCACATGAACGAATCCTCTTTTGGTTCCCGTGCCCACAGGTGACGCTGCATGGTGACCAATCGCTCCATTCTTCCTCCTCATATTCTGTAAATGAAAAAACGAATGAGCGTAGGAATTCTTTTACAAAAAAGCATGACCTTTTCTATAAATTGAGGATAACGAATTCCTCACACAGCATGTGGGAATGTTATGCAATGCAGGTCAGGCCACAAATGAGTTGAGAATAATGCTAAAGGAATTTCTTTACTCTATTTAACAAGTGAAATCTTCACCGAAAGTACTTCAGCTCTGTGTAACGTCCAAAATACTGGGATTGACAAAGAAATAAATCCAAAAACAACCAAGATGGTAAGTGCATCTCTCTGTTGTTTGCCTAAGAAAGCTAATGATGCACAACTAAATTAATATTGCGTACTTCTTTGTAAAATATCATCTCTCTAATGAACAAAATGTGGGCTCTCCTGGCAGGCCAGGCTTGCTTTTTTTGGTAATAAATATGTCAGAGGCAAAGTCAGCCGCTTACAGCTGTGAGAACTGAGCCAATACAAACACTTCAGCAGGAAGGCAAGGCCTAATAGCTTAGACGCTTTCCAACAATGCTCTCTTTCCACCACCATGCTAAAGAGATTAAAGTTTCAGAGCACTCCATGGCGGTAGTGATGGAGAGAGAGAAGATTAGGAGAGAAATAAGTGCACTGTTTCCTTGTATTTTGGCTGCATTGTTGTTGGTTACCAGGTGTTGTTGCTAATTCAGAGTCCACATTCATACCCATACTGTCACAGCAAAGAAAACACTGATGATATAGGTTATTCCAAATTGTTTGAATAACATATTGGAATTCTTGAATGCTTCAATCAAATTGGTATTTATTGGGTGTTTTCCCATGTAAAAATGTGTAATTTCAGGAAGAAAATTGTTTAAGATAATAAGGCCACTTATGAATATGCCTCAAAATAAGTTTATTACATTTTTTTTCCATGAACCTCCCTAATTAAAAAATTATTTAAAAAAATTGCTTTTAGCAGTTCCTCAAAAATATAATGATAATAAATAATAATAATTACCACAATAATAATAGCTTGTAAATCATAAATACCTAATATAATATAATAGAAGTGTTTTCGCTCATTTTAATCACAGATTTTAGTTCAAAGCATATACAAATAGAAAGAATTTGAAATTGTAATATTTCAGAATATTCCTGTATTTCATCAAATAAATACAGCCTTTGTGAGCATAAGAGACTCCTTTTAAAGTTTTTTAAAAAGTTAAAACTTAAAAAAGTGCATTGCCCTGCGTTCCTAACACTCTGCCCAAGCCAGTCGTAGTAAAACAGTAAATGTGATCTCTGGTTTAATCAGCAATAATATCCTTGTTAATGTTTAAGCAGAGTTGAGCCTGTTAGCCTTGTATAATGTCATATCTGCACAAAACTGTATATTAATAATTGTATATATTTTAATATACTGTTGTATTACACAGTACAATACAAGCCATCAAGACCACACATACTGGATCAACGTACATTTTCTATCATTTTCTAACTTTGTTTCTAAAATACCATATGAGCTGTAATAAGTTACTATAGTAAAACTGTGGTAAATCATTTTCATAAGGGCAGTGGAGAGGAAAAAACGACCTAAAGCTATAACATTCTACTGAGCTGTTGCCGAACATTGCCTGCCTGTAATTCTGTGGCTCACCATAATTGCAGAAAAGCGCTTCATTACTGTACGCCTCTAGAGCAGACCACATCATTAATAATGTGGCTGATTTGCCCTTCCCTGTTTCCCATTCAAGCTTGTTTGTACACAACACACTCCTACTCTAAGTACACTCATTAGGTCTATTTTAGAGCTGGGGATCCACTGGGGCAACAGAAAAAGCCGGTTTGGTTTCATACCCACATCCTCAGAGGTTCTACTGCTGACACGACCGCAGCGAGCCTCCTGCAATGGCTTCTTTTTTGGCTGGGTGTTGGATTTGACCACACACCACCAATGCGCTTTCTCTCTAATGAAGCTGACAGAACATGGGGGAACACAACCTCAATGGAGGATCACCCTGAAAGTCAATGACAGATGGAGAAGAAAAATGCCATCGTAAAATAAAGTCACAGGATAAATGTAGATTCTGGTTTTAAAGCCACAGTAGCATAAGTTAAACTCACATGTTTCGGTCTAACAATCCAATGAGAGTTAATATAAGTAAAGTTATCCCTGAAATTAGTATTAGTATAATAAACAGGTCTGATAGATCTAAAAAGAATAAAAAATTGTTACAATTTTCCATTAAATAAACAAAAAGAAGAATGATTAATCATTACCAAATACCATAATCAAATACCAAATACCAAAAAAAATATTTTTGAAAGACTTTATGCTCATCAAGGCTGCATTTCTTAAAAAAAAACTAACAAAAAACAATTTAAATCTAAATATGCCGATTTGGGGCTTGGAAAAATTTCTTAAAATCTCTAATGTTAATATGTTTGTGGAAACTGCAATGCATTTTTCCTGTGATGAACTCTGAATACTTCCCAGCAAGTTGATGCTGTTTGCCAATTTTTCAATGTCTCACACATAAAAGAGTGACTGAATGCTTTAACAATTTCCTCAGGCAGTAAATATAACTTTGGTGTGGAAAAATGGAAATGACAGACAAAACAAAGGCAAAAAACACTTTCATTCCAAGGCCTGAGAACTGCCATGAATTCCAAAGAGAACTCAAAGGACCAGGCCGTGTGAATCACAGCGAAGCGCCAGTCATGAGATGAAAACACAGCGGACGCTTTCTTTGTCAGCTCAAGCTTGCTGGCCCTTCTTTCAATCTACTGTCTAATTGAACACAAATATTAGTTGTTTAGCCAGAGAAGAGGCCCCATGCTGCTCTTAGCAAGCATCGGGGCCCAGGTTTCAAATAGCCACATTTTCCGAACACTAGTGTCATCTTCAAAGCGGACACACAAAGCTGATGCTTAAGCGCGCTGTCACTAACGTGAACCAGACGTAGCATTGAGTTTCCTCCAGAAATCCCTTATTCAATATTTTCACTGTGATCTTTTCTTCACCATATTCTTTGAAAAGGTTCAGAGCACTTGATGATTGGTGGTGTTTTGCTATTTAAGGATAAAAATCGCATTAAAATGGTATTTCAGCACTAAAGTTTGGCCCGTATGTAAACACTTTGAGGTAATGATCTGCTTAACTGACATAGAAGCAGTCTGTTAACATGCGTACCACAACTAATATTGCAATAATATATTAGGACACACAGCATCGGGTCACCTTTCACTGTTTACCGCTGATAGGCATCAAGAGAAAGTCTCTGAAAGTGGCGACAGAAATGACATGTTTATGTAGCAGTTCTTAAACGCAACCCTTAAAGCATAAATCATGATGTCAAGACATAAAGAGGAGGCTGGGGCCCGCATTGCTGAGGAAATCAGCTAGGTATACGTGCCCCGGCATTCCAAGACGCCCCAACACGAGCACTGATACTTCCGATAACGAAACTGAAAAAAACAAAAACTAAAAACTCAGGGTTTCCAATTACACAGTTGGAAAAAACACCAAGACAGTTTGATTCAGGTCTATAATTCAGGTGCTTACCGTAATTGTCCATGGAGTCCCAGCCCTTCCATCGTCTGTTCCAGTCTGCACCCACACCGCTCAATAGGGAATCTTCTCCCTCGTAACTAAGGTCTTCTCCATTCTCCTCCAGACTACCTTGCCCAGGACCTTCTTGACTGGAATCATGGTATTCCCAGAACAGAGGCCAGAAGAGCTTTTTATGGCCTGCCCACTCTTCTGAGCTCAAAGACCAGTCATTCCTGCTCTCCTTGGCAAGGTCCATCTCAATCTCCATCTGTGGGCTGTCCACAACCTCAATGGTAACCTAGTAGGGAAATACATGTTGGTAAACAAATTAATATCAGAAAGCTGTAGTTCTGCTTTTTGGAACCAGTTCAAAATGGACAACCAGCCCAAACAAACCTGACCAGGTCTAACTAGCCAGATTCAACCTTCTTGAAAAGTTCTAAAAACAAAATGACCCCAAACGGTAGTATACATGTTTAACTGAACACACAAAATAATGAGTTTAATGCCTAACTCTACCGCCCCTTGAGCACTGTGTTTTGTTATACCTGTGTATGTTAAGTATGTCCAAAGGATGTCTTCTAAAGTTTTCTATATTCTCCTATTTGTTTATTTCAAAGGATGTTTTGAGGTGACAGATTTGTTCTTTGCATGCTTGGGCTTGTAGTGCCGGAGTCAGGCAGACCTGAAAACGATAGCAAGTGTTCCAGCAGGCCGAGACAAAGGACTGGTTGTTTATTTCCCCTACAGCGTAACAATCTGATGGCTGCTGCAGCTGTTTATAAAGGCATGGAGCAGTTTAGAGCGGGTGATTACGCTACTGTAACTGCACTGTTTACAACAGTCCTCCTCCTTGAACTAATCACGACTGCATTCTATGTCCAAAGAACACAACACGTCACTTTTGAAGACAAAAAGATCCAAGTTTTAGATCACTGGAGGTCCATTAAATGGCAAATTTAAGTTTAATGGCAACACAGATGTTTAAGAAATTTCCTTTACATTTCTTTGTCAAGGTCTTATCAAATTTGTTGCCACTAGGAATGAGTCACGGAAAAAAAAGATAACATGAGATATACCAAAAATGTAAGAAAGTGTTCAGTACAAACTGATGTCTTAAAATCATAACGTTCACCACATTACCTGCTAAAGGCAGTAACTCATACATTTACATTGGCAGCAACCATATTGGAGACGGATTAAAACGTTTCTAAAAAGTATGGAAGATGGACCCGTCCCACTTGGAAGACTCTTGAATTTTCCCTATTATAAAAGTCAATTTGCTTACCAGGGATCTCCTGTGTATTTTTTCCCTGAAGTCTAACTTAGTTTCCTCTCAAGTCCACTTGCACACATAAACTTCATAACGGTACTAAAAATATAAAAATCCCTTCTTTACCGGTGTTGTAAAAACATTTAAAGATTGGGATCTGCTCTTGGAGGGAGCATTAAAAGTGCCTGTTAAAATAATACTGTGGCCTTTCACCTTTTGGATTTTCTCGGGATTTCTTTTTGGTACACTGTGCAGGAGTTTGAGCGGCATGGCTGAAATGAGCTACACCAGAATAAAGGTCTCGCTTGGGGTAATTTAAGAGGCCTCTCCGGTTTAGAAGCAGCTGTGACATGACCGGCAACAGCGCAGAAACCTGAAGTCCCTACTGCAATCACAGCAGCAATAACAGTGAAACAATGAGTGCATAGGTTAATTACATACACCACAAACTGTTGCCAAGTAAAATCAATCCATTACCCAACTCATTATACAATGATTTAGTTCACCCTAAGGAAAGAAATGACAAGGTTTTGGGAACGGTGAGATGTTAAACATATCTGGAATAACAAACTACCCTCATAATATTAACAACTGTCTTTAGAAAAACTAATGCCAAGATATACAGATACACAATGAAAGAAACCCAAGACCCCCAAGACACAAAATGACTGATTCAGTTCATTTACCTCATTTTCTTGTGGTCCAAGAGCCTGTAAACACTGTATTACTTCTTTAAAAGCATGTATATACAGAAAGAAACTTGATTCTGAAGCAATCAAAATGACAATAAGGCCAGATCTGGCCTGCTCTTACTTGAATGTTTGGGTTCTGGGAGCCCAGGTCTGCGTTGGCAAGGTCAGGGAAGTTCTTCAGGTCTAAAATGAAGGGTTCCTCTTCTTCCTGTGGAGCAGGTTTGGGAAGGACTCCCTCTGAGCGAATCTGTGACCATCTCCTCTTATGACGGCGAGGCAAAGGTGGCTCGCTCCTCAATTGGTTCTGCCTCTGAATGTCCCGCAGTGACTGTCTGACATCTTTGGATCCACTGTGACCTCTGACCTGGAAAGTGCACACATATAGTATCCTATGAAGGGAACATCTGGTGATCTAACCGGCTTTATTTAGATGAAAGCCACAGATTCCTTATGTATTAAGCCCCCAGAAACGGCCAAAGATAAATACTTCTGAGAAATTTCGTCATGCACGTAAAGATGGTTGGAGGATCTGTCTTAGTTTAACACCATATCAAATCTATACAGCTGTGACCTTATGGCCCATATGAAAAAAGATGTATGGGTTTCAAATAAACCCATCTGGAGTAAAATGTCTAACACATGACAGCATATCAGGTGGATTCTGGAACAGGATTAGTAGAAATCATGGCAATAATTTAAGAGTCTTCTTATGCTTTAATGATGCAGGAAAAGCCTGTTTCCCAGACCTTTGGAAGACTCTGTCAGTCTCCTTTAAGGTTTTGTATATACAAAAAGCGCTCTTCGAGTTCTTTGATTTCCATGCTGCATATCTGTCAATCGATGCTTCATTGGGTTACCATTGGCAACATAACAAAACAGACAGCAGAGAAACATCAACAAGGAAGAAGAATTGCACGCTTGCTGCTGCTCCTCATTCTTTCTCACTAAGTCTGAGACAGTCATGGCTCACTCTCTTGACAGCTGTTTGACATTACGGGTAATGCTGCGTTCAACGGATGGAGAGGGACTGTGAATTCCTGGAGGAAGACTCAGGAGTCGGGACAGTGCATGCAGGTAAATGATTACACATTAAGGGATATGTATCTCTTTCATCTGGTTTACTTTAATATGGAGACATACAGTCTGTGGCGGTACCACGAAAGCCTTCCTGTTGTCCACAAACTATGACAATACTCTAAAGCACTTTGCAGCTTGCTACTAATCATGTCAACAAGTCTCAAGCTTTAAGAATGAGGCAGATGATGTTCACTTAAAACACCAAAACAAAAAACAAGTGATTTCAAAGTGTTTATTTTATTTAATTAAAGGTGAAAAATTACTATAATAATTATTTTAATATCAATAACAAATTACAGTTTTTTTTAAGCCACATCAGTTCCTCTAATGTCCATAGACTAATTAATTTCTTCAAAATTGACCTTAAGCATTCTAAATATTAAAATTCTAAATATATGTTCATCTTTTAAATTTAAAAAAAATAATTCTTATGATTTATGAAATCTGTGATTTATGTGTCACTTACAAATAACAATGCCTTTCAATAGCCAAAGATATTTTTTGGCCCAATAAACAGAATTTTAGGAACGGTCACAGATGATGAAAATCACATCATTCTTGATTACGGTTATACAACAACACTGTTTTATTTTTCTTTAAAATAATATACACTAATGAATTGTGCAGAACAAGACGAGGGGCATTTAAATGTTGTAAGTAAATAGTGTAAATTTTCATGTTGCCATTAGCTGCATGCACTCTCCTACATGCAATAAGCACCAGATGAAACTCAATTTAGACGTTAGATTTTGGGTCATGCTGTGCTTCAAAGAGTTCTTGTGGAGGCCCTGTCTATAAGCCACCAGAGACTTCAAAAGAACAGCAACATACACAAGCATAAATCAGAAAGAGACACATATGTCCTCATCATGGCTACATCATTCTGCAAGCTTTCACTGCAACTCCCTTACTTTCAGATCTAACTTTTTAAGATCCTCACAGTTTCAGATCACCTTGGTGCATTTCAACATGTGGTATTCCTGCTCTTCTTCATCTGGAGACTTGGTTTGATGGTCCCAATGTTTCCTTCTGACGCGGCAAAGGAGAGAGGGGGAGTTGGGTCTGTCTGATCAAAGCCTCTCTCTACTGATCATGCGTGGCCTGCCTTGTCTCACTTCACTGCTTGTCTCTCTCCCACACGCAAAACAGATGTCCTCTGCTCCAGACGATAAACTTCACCATTGCGCTCTAATGAAGTTCATCAGTAAGGGAGGTTGGGGGGTTGGGGGTCTTTATTTATTTGTACACAATTATTAACGTCCAAATGCTTTTCTATTTCAATTAAATATTTTAGTATTTTATCGTAATCTTACTATTGACCGATAAGCAAATGCTCTCCCAACCTGAAGGCTGTTTTATAAGCAGAGCTACAAATTGAAGCAGTCACAATGGGTCATTTAATAAAATGTGCGATAAGAACGTAAAATTCAGTCGCGAAAGAAAGCTTGATAATCATTTCTAAGCTCGTCAACAACGGTTTGTGCAATTCAATGGTTCAAACTACCACGCAGTGCGTTGAGGTCAAATGCGAACAAATGACTCCTTTGAACTGATTCAGTGAATCATTCAGAGCTGATAGGCACGTAACGTTGGCTAAATGGCTGATGCATATGGCACACTGATCTAGAAACACTTCAGGAGTTTCAAAGTCATCATTGGATTGGGTAAAGTGTGTTGCGTTCTTTAATGCTCTGCCTGGAAAGATGCCATGATGCCATATACCTTCACAAAAGAAGAAGGCTGTCATATTTACAATATTGACATTGAGCACTTAGGGTAAATATTGGTAATCTGGGGGACATCTTTTGCAATTTTGACTTATTTCAATATCTAGGCCTATCAATATTAAATCTGGATTTTCAAAAGTATGTAAAATCTTTACATTTTGTGTCATAGAATCTTTAAAACATGTTCAAGACTTTTACACACTGGTGTGTTATTGTGGCAACATTTCCACACCCCTAAACATGATGCCCTACAAAACAAAACATGATTGGCTCTGGCCATTTAAAGTGGACAACGTTCCTAGATGTTCATTATGAAGGTCTGGCTATGCAAAACTACTAGTTAATTGACCTTACCAACAAAAAACACTGACATATTATTGGTTGGCATGTTTTTACAACTGAAAGAATTTGTAACAGAGTGACTGTTTCAGCTAGGAATTGCACATTAGGAGTGCAGTTGGGAACTACTGTCTATTTTTTTATTTTTTTTTTACAGCCATGTGAAAACCAATGAGATGTTACCATCCACAAAATTTTCTCTGCCTGCCTGTAGTGAGCGCAATGAAGGATTTCAAGTGTTTCCTCACTTTGTGCGCCATCCAGAGATCTTTCAGACCATTCCCTTCAATCATCCTATAATCAAACCTCTGAGAAAAAGTCAGGCCAAGATAAGCCCTTCACTCAGCGTTGCCGTTTGTATTAATCACTTTCTTCACATGGGTGAAACTGCTTACCCACCAGCTGAAATGAAAAGGATGGCTATGATTTCACATGAGTGCTACAGGTTAATACGAGAAAAGAAACTTTAAAGAATACTTCCCAGTGCCACAAATCAGCTCGCAACAACTAAGTCCCTGGAGCCAGAATTCCTGACTCTCCTCAAAGAGGGCCAACAGAAACAGAGGAGGCAAGACAGCAAGGCCACTTGTGAGAAGAGTGACATGGTAAGGATGGAATCCTGCCCAGATCCTAGCAGAGACTATCATTGTCCTCATGCCTTTATGTTGTTCTTTCTCTATATTTTTCTTCCAGCATACCACCATGTTACAATCTGATTCTTTTGGCATGCCTCAACAGCATCAGTGTACCATGTGTTATCTCCTCGCCTCACAAACAGTTATTGTGTTTTATAGAACGTGCCATCTGGACGGGCACAGAGACCTAAGAGAAAAAACGAATATGCCCCTGCCAAAATAAATACCACACACACACAGACACATGGTCTGGACATGCATTGAGCTGAATAGGATGGAGCAGAGGTGCCACTACAACAAGGGCAGGGCATTGGGGGACCCAAGCTGGAGAGCAAAGCATGTGAAACATTCAGAGTCTGATTTCCCCAACACCCTCACAAAGCATTACCTCTGACCACCTAGAAAGAAAGCAAATGGGACGCATTAGCGGCGGAAAACTGAGCGGCTTGTTCATAATTCAATAAAATGGATGGATTTGATTATTCCCTTCCAAAAAAGAGGGAAAAGCAAGTTTTTCTTCAAGCCAAGTATTAATCACACTGTCAGAAGTCCTTATTCGTTGTCGGCATTTCGTGTGGTTAAAACTATGGAAGCTCATTTCTGGTACAGTGTGAAAAAATAAACAGATAATTGTGGCCTTAATTTGTTTCTCATTATTGTGACTTTATTCTTAACAAAATGGTAAATTTATAAACTTCATATATTTCACAGTTTTTAAAACTCATTTATTTTACATGATTAATTAAAAATTGGCTTTACAAATTAGCTTTTCTCATAATTGTGACTATTTCTTAGAACTGCGACTTTATATCTCAAAGATTGTAACTTTTTTTCTCATAACTGAGACTTAATTTAACATGATTTTATTTCTTAGAACTGCGATTTTTTGCAGTTGACACTCAGTTGACACTGCAAATCTTACATTGTAAACTTACATACTTTATCTTTTTTTTTTCATGGGTTTATAAATGAAACACACTTGTGTGCAGCAAGTGAAGCTCAAGGTTAGAACGCCAAGATGAATATATCCCACACAGATCCACGTCTGGCATCTCTCAGATGGCTTGTGTCAAAAACTCTTCATTAGCGTCATGTAAACCTCAGAAATCACATCCCCCTAGAATTCCTGTTGACACTTGATAACCAGCTTGTTCCAAACGTACCAGTGGTACTTTACATCTTGATACCAACTGCATTAATATTATAAGCTAAAAAAAGGCAGATTGGATACATATCTTTTCTTTTACGAGCTTCAGATGTTTATAATCAGATCTCGGTGCTGCACAACATGTTTTGTAGGGCCAAGATCTAAAAAATAGTTGTACTCAGCAACATGCAGGGACGTTATTAAATCTATTTCTACTTTCAGGCTGGTATGTGTGTGTTCTGGTGGTTTATGTGAAATATTATCTGGTGTTTCTTCATTAAATTCTGAATATAGCTTTCACAGCGTCTACCAAGGCATTCGCTATATACTTTCAAACAGATTATGGTTTACAGTTTCAGCTTAACCTCAATTAGAGCACTGGACATTTGAGAGCTTTCCGCACCCGAGTCATCCGGCACAATGCTAAGAAATGGCAACATGAACTTCCAAGCGGGGCTCAAGAATTTGGCGCCATTTGTGGAATTGGTGTCTGCTTGGGCTTGAGGAGAGGAAGAGCCCTGTGATTATTGGGCTTATCAATTATAGCACCAAGGCCGCTGAACTCCTACAAGATTTCTATGAGCGTGGCGTATCGGATTCCAGCTGGCTGTTTTGATTAGTAAGTGTCAGTTTTTGTGTGAAGCAAAGACTTCCTGTTGCGCAGGGGAAACAATGGCCCTCCCATGTCTGAGTGAGCCCCGGTGGCTACTTTAATGAAAACATCTTTCCCAATTGGCTTAAAAGGTAGGGGAGAGACGTTATGTTTTCACACGGCGCACAAAGACAGTCTTGTATCACCCGAGTCTCGCTGCTTACCAGTCTGCTTTCAGTCAGATCTTCGCACCCTTGAGCGAGATGTGTTCTTAACCCCCTGCTCAGGTTGTGCATAGTGAGTTGAGTATCTGTTATATTGATTGATTCATGTGCGCATGGAAGAGAGGCTTTAGTTTTACATCTAGGATAGTGGACTTGTGTTCGAAATTCTTTTCAGGGGGAAATGACTATTAAAAGGCAGCCTGGGGTAAGTTTGCATTTCCTCTCTGCGTTAACACTCCATAAAGCTGATCCTTGAAAAAAAAAAAAAAAAAAAAGTCACAGCATAACCCTGGATTCAGTGTGACCTCACTTCTCTGCTGAAGGAGAAATGAACGAATTAAATACCCAGAACAACCCATGAACATTAAACTGTGGTTTATCATTTAACAGATGGGTCAAATTAACCACCTCGCCATTCCAAGCATTAAGAACACTTTAACTATATATGGAAACTGTATTTTCAGTGTGGTTTGACCTCTAATAAACTTTATCCAGTTTTTTCTGGAGATGATATGAAATGATATGTAATAAAAAAAAATCATACCTGTCTGACACCTGCTGCTATTAGAAAACTCATTTGAATTCATTGTGTTCTGCAGCACAGTAAAACAGATGGGGGCTAGTTGTCACAATGAATATTAAATCACCGTTTTGGCCTACAAATATTCAAATGCATAACTTCTCCTTTATTGGATGTGACAATTTGGTAACTTAGCACTGAGCAACAATTAGCTCCAGTCATTCCTATTGGTTAAAAAACCCGATCAGGTGACATCGTTAATTTTCCGCACATCACCGAACAAGATGGTTGCAGAATCCGGAACATGAACTATGTGATTGCAGATGACCTTTTAGACCTTTTATGTCACCTTTCATGACATTTGCATGCATTTGGGATTGTCTGATAAACCCACCTTTAATTTATTCGTTGATATATCAACTTGCTGTAAAATAACAATGCTTTCAAAAAAACGGCTAATTAATCATTAATTATCGATGAAATCATACCTCTAGAGATGTTCCACTTTTGCTCTTGATGTGGTTCGCTCTTCGTCTTTTTGCAGGGAACCCCTTCACCAACAGAAGACAAAGTGTCAAGAAAACTGCCCACCGTAAAGCCTGGCTTCGAATCAGCATGACTCCGTAAAAAAATTAATGAGGATAATTTTTATGATTTTGCTATCTTGCGCCACTTCTGATGAGTGTCTGTGAACGGCACTCAACCCTCTTCAGTTCCAAGGTTATTTTACGTCTCTCTCTTTATATGTACGCCCACCCCTCGTATAAAAAGAATCCATCTAAAACGTCAAAAATGCGTTAGGCATTAAACACGTAAAGTAAATTCTCGGCTTGCAGCAGAACAACCCTCGTGTCCGCTTGTCCCTCAGATCCTCTGACTCTGAGATGTTCTTGGTCCTCCAACGCATTTCAGCAGTTCCCGAACTTTAACATTCCTCTCAGAGTTCCTCAGGTGATCTTCCATGTGTCGCGCGGTTGCCTCTATTCAGTGGAAATATCTGAAGAACGTTTCAAACGTCTCGTTTGAGTGAGTCTGCGGTGGATAGCTCCTCAAACACCCGTCTCGCGGAACGCAATGCGCATTGAGCGACCGAAGGTCCAAGACGCAGAGAAGATCATCGCAGCGCTCGTGAATGTAGGTCTGTGATGCGCTCCTGACTCGCGCACGCTGAAGTATACACCTCATGCAGGTACTGTGGCGAAGTGCCCTCAGTAATTCACTGGCTGGATGTGACATTCATCTCCCTCCGCTTGTGTGACGTCTCTGGAGGAGGGGTTCATAAACCCCGCTCTGACTGACTGACTGAATGAATGAATGAATGAATGAATGAATGAATGAATGAATGAATGAACGCTGGAGCCGCGTGGTGAATAATATCTTCCCACTGAACAGAAATGTTTTGGCTTATTTGAGGCATTATGTTTGGTTCCTAATATTTATCCGAATATTTTATTGTTTGTTTATTTTAGATTTGTATACCCTCTATTTTTTTTATTATTTTGAAAGACCGCAAGGAGGCATTATATTGAATTTAAAAATCCAAGTAAATATCTTCATTCAGCGAGGATGCATTAAAAATGTAGTTTGTTACAAAACATTTCTGTTTAAAATAATGAAATGATGATAATAAATGGTGTATATAACTTAATAAATTGTGTAAATAATGGTTTAATAAATGGTAAATATTTCATGGTGTATCACGGTTTTCACGTAATAATAATAAATGTTTCATGTTTGTACCATTGAAAAATAAAACAACATTAGTTTTAAATTACATCTAAATATATATTTATTCATATTTCACAATATTGCTGTTTTTATATTTGTGAACAAATATATATATATATATATATATATATATATATATGTGTGTGTGTGTGTGTGTGTGTGTGTGTGTGTTCATGTGTGTGTATTTTATTTTTACTTTACTTTTTTATTGATTTTTGAGAATAAATAGTATAAAATACATTTATTACTATGTGAATTGTATAAATTGAAGCTTTGCCAGCAATCAGTTCCAAGAAGCTTAATATGTACAGTATGTTTCCTCTAATGTGGTCTTGCGGTCATTTATAGGAAGTCCTCTGAGGTATTAATTCAGAACTATCACATGTGTAATCTAGCAGCCACTGGATTACTAATATAATTTAATTGTGAAGCAGGTCGGGACAGTATAGAAATGTGTAAAGTGAGAAAAGAACACAAAAGACCTTAACAATACATTTAGTCATAGTAATTTAATTTCCTTAGAGGAGTCGAACAACTCCTGAACTGATGAAGCCCACAGTGTACTTTGATTCAAAAGTAGGTCTGAAAAACAGTATGCACTACAGGCAGCAAAGTCATATTAGAACACATACAGTGAATGTACTGGTAAAGCTTGTGTTTTATTTGAACAAGAAGTCTTTGTAGTTGGATTAATCTTTCTTACATGTCAGTTTTTATATTATCAAGACAAAAATATGATTGTTTCCATCTTTAGCTTTTTTAAAACTTTTTAAAACTCTCTTCTGGTTGCAAATAAAGCAACACCGGTTAAAAAAGGAAAAGTTTTAAAAGAAATATCCCTGGATTTTGATGTTGTAAAAGACTTGCACTAAATTAAATATATGGGAGAACGCACTACCCCACAGGACCAAAGAAACAGAAGCCACAAAACAGAACAAAGAGTGTACATTTCAGCACCTTTAAAGCGTCATAAACCAGCAGATTCAGTGATTACATCCCACATGCTTTGCTGGGAATATTAAAATGATATAAAAATACTCATCAGTAGTATGCACACTGAGAGCATGCACATCATGCATGTGCATATGAGGATATCTGGAGCTGCCGTTGATGATTAAAAGTACACTTCTCCAAACAATAAAAGATATGAAACATGAATAATAAATAAATATGTACAATAAAGAAACATATACATAACTGTGAAAAGAAATGAATTCTGGAAAGTGTTTAAAGGCTTTGCAAATCATAAGCTAAAGAGAACTTATTAGTTATTCATGGCATTGCACTCATACACGAATAAGTCACTATTAAAAATAGTTGCAAGGAAAATTATAATTTACTCACATTCAGGCCATTCAAGCTGTAGATGAGTTCGTTTCTTCATCAGAACATTAGCATTAGGAGACATTTGGCATTACATCACTTGTGTCATCTGCAGTGAATAGGTGCCGTCAGTACGAGAGTGCAATTAATGTTGTGCATCAAAAAGCAACAAGTTTGTAATATATTTAACGTTAAATAGTCCATAATATTGCCTTGCAGTAAAAAAATTAATCAGGAGAAAAATACACACAGATCAAGCAGCTTTTAAGCGAAAACGGTTCTGAACGCATATGTTGGTGGATTTTGATGGGATGGACTAAATGAAACGTTTTATCAATAGAGGACACATATTGTAGCTTGAAAGCTTAATAAAACAGACAGCTTTTTGCTTTTCAATACAGATTAATTGATGATTTCATGTGGATTATTGCAATTTTTATCAGCAGTTTGGACTCTCATTCTGACGGCACCCATTCACTGCAGAGGATCCAAGCAAGTGACATCCTAAAATTCGACAAAGAAACTCATCCACATCTTGAACGGCCTAAAGGAAAGTCAACTTTCACCACATTTCATTTTTGGGTGAACAAATCTTTTTAAAATGTCAAGTTTCTACAAGATTTTGGAACCTGTGCCGCAGCTTTGGAGATAATGCATGTAATCAGCATCCAAGTTTCTTTAGAGGTGAAAATTTGATAAATATGCTTGTTTCTACCTAGACATAACCAACATCGCCCTCCGCGATTTGTATCACGATGAAAAAATAAATATCCTGGTAACATAAGAAAAACGATAGCCAGATTGAAGCAAGACACCAGAGCTGGCCGCAAGTCAAAATCTGTGGAAACAACAACTAGAGAGCCAAGTTGTGGAGGTTTTGGAGTTTGATTTAGGTAACACAGTGAATGTACTGACAATGCAATAAGAAGAACCTGTAATTCCTTTCATAGGTCAGGATCCTCGGAAATTATGGGTTCGTTGCCAGTCTGTTCTCACTTACTAGAGAAGAAAAAAAAAACAACCTCTCAATGGTTTTTGTACACAAAAACGGTTTTGAAGGCTGCAGTGACATATGGCTTTAGCAAGTACCCAAGCAGCTCAAAGCCTCCTGTGGCTAGCAGAGAAAAATCAAAGTATTAATTTCCATAAACGAATGCCACAACGACTTAAAAACAGATCCCAAACCTCATGTCAAAATGAATCTGAGGTGACAAATGCAGCAGAGGAAACTGGGAAGTGAGCATTTTTTTCTTACTAAAAGCATCAGTGTTTTGTTTTTGTTCAGAGCTTCATGTGTTAAAATAAAGATGATATACCTAAGTTTAAAAAAAGTTATATTTATTAAGTGGTTCGCTGCTTCCTTTCGGAGAGCAGAAGATGAGCAGTGCACATTTGGTTCAGATAAGAAGTACGTCACTCTTCGTTCTCCTCATATGTGGTCTCGTCAAAGGGCCGGTCCAATGATGGAAGAACTTTGTGCCGCGAATACTTCAGCTGCAGCAGATCGCCTACTTCACTGATCACATTCAGCGCCTGAAAACAATCATCATGCTCCATTACTTTCATGGTTACACATGTAAGTCATAACATGCTAATGCTGAGAAGCAGCTGCCACCTACCATGCGGTGCTTTAAAAGTTTGATATAATATAGTCGTGGCGATGCTAGTAGAATTTAGAAGTAGTCTATATGCACTAGGCAGAATTGAGATATACAAATGTTACCTACATGTTTATTTGTAACCGAGCAACAATGTAAAAAAACAGACAAACAAAAGAAACTATAAATGCTCAAAACTATTGAACATTTATTTTTAAATGTCAATTATATGCGTGTTTGTTAGTGAAAATAGTGTAAAAAACAGAGAGGAATTTTACTTTCTGCATTAAACATTTTGATGGTTTCTCTGAAAAATTAAAAAAATAAAAAAAATACTATGAACTATGATATGATATGATACATACATACATATGCATATATAAGGTCTTTTACATTTAAACTTCTTATATTAAAATATAAGGTCTTTTACATTTAAACTTTTATTTAATTTAATTTATATTATATATATATATATTTATATTTATATATATATATATATATATATATATATATATATATATATATATATATATATATATATGCATCAAAAAAGATAGAAGGACACTGAATTAAACAAAAATACTAATACTAATAATACTAATAATAATATGGATAGACATATTGTGATGTATTGTTTCATGAAACTGTTGAGCCCTAAAACCTTTAAACTGTTGTCATGCACATAATCTTAGCTATTCAGCAATGGAAGAAACGCAAGAAAACATGTCAGAAGGACACTGAAAAATGTGTTGACGTGATAACTGGTCACATCAAAGTGCACAGTGTTTTCTTAAGCATGGGGAGGGGGGCTGACGGCCGGTGTGCTTTTCAGCATAGTTAAATCAAAGTGTCCTTGGGGAGGCAGATTAAGATGCTCTTTGATCTGCTGCCAGCTCAGACCCCTGTGGCAGGCGCTGCTTATGTAAACCCCTCAACGGCGGCCTCAGTCCAGACCTGCATTAATTTATAGCGCAGGACAGTTCGAGGAGGAGCCTGGAATTCTTTAGACAGTGATTATTTTCAAACATAAAAGTTGTATCAGGTTTGAAGTACTATATTTCAGAAGATTGATATACGGGGGGTTGAACTTGACGGACAGACACGACAGAAGTTTCTGGTCTAATTCCTGTTCAAAGTCTCCCTTCTTGAAATGTAAAGCACATTTCATCCCAACTCACCCTATGGTGCTCTGTACTTCGACTTTAACATCAGTATGCCATGTAGGCTCATGGTTTTTTTCCATTAAGTCAACATATTCCATTGTAAACACTAAAATTTATGGCATGAGAAACAAAGCCTAGTAAAAAGGGTACAATGCTGCTTTGAAGTGATCTAAATTATTGGATGTACTCTCTGTGGCGAGAAAACGAGTAGTTACCCTGTCCAGCATTTCCTTGGTGTGGGCAGCAGAGATACAGAAGCGGGCTCTGGACTCTATGATCGGCGTGGCTGGGAAGCCCACCACCACTACTCCAATGTTTCTCTTCAACATCTCCCGACCAAACGCCCTGGAAACACAGACACAACCTCATCCATTTTCATGAAAACATGTAAGAAGTTCTTTCCAAACTAAGCTTTCCCTTATTCGCTTGTTTTTGTTCTATTATGAGGGACTATTATGAATCTATTATGAGTGTAATCCATTTGGAGTTATTTGGACGTTTATAGACCTGAAACCTTGTTAAACAAAAAAAAATATATATTTTTGAGAGTATTACTTCACCTACAAATGGAAATTCAGTCATTATTTATTCACCCTGATGTCATTTTAATCCAGTATGTGGTTAAAAACAACAACAAAATTGAAATAGGGGTGAAATAAAATAAAATAAAATACACTGTATGTGTCAAAATTATACATTTTTCTTTTATGCCAAAAATTACTTGGATATTACAAGTAAAGATATTTTGTCAATTTCCTACCGTACATTTTAATTACATTAATCCGTACATTAATGCGCATTGCTAAGAACAAATTTGGACAGCTTTTCTTAATATTTAGATTTTTTTCACCCTTTGGAATCCAGATTTTTTTAAACATTTGTATATAAATATATAATCCAACTCAAAACATTAATAAAATAAAATTATAATTATATAATAGTGTATAAATAATACTAAAATAACACTAGAATACAAAGAAAGAATGCTGTAAAGGATTAATAAAGTAATTCTTTAACTGAAGGACAGACTTAAATTCAAATCATTACAAATCATACATTATATTTGATTTTCAGAGCTGCATACAAAGATATCATGAGGCTTTGAAACACTAAAATACGTAACAAAATAAGTACAATAAAAAAAGTACAATATAGCACATAAGCTTTGTGGGATTTTTGTGTGAACATATTTAACTTGTAGGATATTAGCATGCATTAGTATGCTAAGAAATTGTAAAGAAAGAGAGAAAAAAAAAACTAACCCGATTTTGGCGGGCATGTAGAGCATCATGGGTACCACAGGTGAGTCATTGTTGCCATAGATGATGAATCCCATCTCCCGCAGTCTCCTACGGAAATAGACTGTGTTTTCAGCCAACCGCTGGATACGTGAACGGCCTGAAACCAAGAAACACACCCAAACCATTAAGCTGAAGTTTTCATGAAAAGAAAAAAAAAAAAAAAAAAAAAAGTGATTCTGTCATCTGGCACTCTGCATCTTTTTCCACAGCCTTTCATGCGATCAGACAATTAAAATTCACCAAGCCACAAAACTCATTACCTTCAGATACTAGAAAAGTCGACCACCTGAGCTATAAACTTTCAACTTAAACCTCCACGATCGGTAGATCTAAAAAATGTTCAAGAAGAAATATTTAATACCTGCTGATTTCAAAGCACGTTTTAACTTTCTCCTGTCATACGACCAAGGCACATGCCCTTTGCAGACAGAAAACATATCAGATGTTTACTTTCTATACTCTAAAAGTGCACAAATCAGATCCATCAAAGCTTAACGTCTGATGGCAGAAAGATTTTATTCGGCTGGCTAAAAAAACACCCAAAAAAACCTGGTGCTGCAGGTTAACAGAAGACTGGTGTGGGAGAAGTATACAGTAATGAGAATTGTACTACAAACAATCATTGTTCCTATAATCCTGACAAAAACAGGAAAAGTAGTGTCTTGATTTTTCAGCAGCTCCCTCTTTAAGCAGGATGTATATTCCTTGGGGGAGGATTGCTTAGCGATCCACGTCAATGGAGCTCTTAAAACACTCAATCCACCGCAGTGATCTGAGAGCCACGCTAAAGGTCTTACATTTCTGAAAGCCTCGGTTCTGCTTCGTCAAACATTCCAAGCATGCTAAAAGCTTGAACAGAGGAATTTCCTGCTCGGTGACAACGTCTCACCCCGGTGTCATCCAGACGCCAAAGATGACAATAGCAATTGTCATATTTGCCATGACTGCAGGGCGAGAAAACTACAAGTTCCTGAAAAAGTTGCTGTACTGTTATGACTTGACATTCTGTCTGGCCTTGTAATGTTCTGCTTTTCAGTGGTTTTGCAAAACAAGGGTCGTGAAGAAAGAAGGGATCCCAGAGTTGAACGATTCGGCCTGGTCTCCATTGAGGTTCCAACCGATGAGCCCTTGTGAAAGGAGACTTGACCGGCTGTGAAACAGGACTCCTTCCTCAATCCCCCGATGTAAATTGGCCACTGACAGATAAAGCAGGTCCACAAGTCATGACCGGGTCAGCCGCTCCATGGTAAGGAAATTAAGCCTGGCCAATGTGTAACGTTAAACACCCTGGAAGCCAAGTTGCATGGTGCTTCCCATTGGTCCCTTGCCCGACTAAAATAGCGCTACTCTAAATGTTCAGATCAAATCTTCAGAGTATCACCTGCTTAGCCAAAAATGAAATACCGTCATCATTTATACACATTCATGTCATTTTAATCTTGCTTGATTTATTTCTTCAGTAAAGTCACTAAAGAATACATTGTAAAGAATATTTGAACTGTTTTTGTCCATACGATGCAAGCCATTGGGATCCAAAACTACACTGGACAACTTTTGTTTTCCACAGAAGGTTAATGACATTAATAACCGTCTTTTGATTCATACCAACATTCATGTATTTTGGAAAAAATCATACAGCCGTGACATTAAAACCATTTAAAATATTGCAATCCAAGTTAAACACTAATGTACTGTTTAGAGTATATTTTAAATACTTTGATACAGAAAGGATACATTTAAATGTTTTTTTAATAAGTAAAGATATTTACAGTATAAAAAAATGGTTTCAGAATTTTTTTTATTACTTTATTAATTAAATACTTTTCATTACCTCAAAGAATCCTATAAAAATATGTCGCCAGTTTTCACAAAAAATATTAAGCAGCATGTCTATTTTCAACATTCATAATCACATAAAATGTTTCACCAAAGCAGCAAATCAGTATATTAAAATGATTTTTGAAGAATCATGTGACTTTAAAGACTGAAGTGAATTTTGATGCTGAAAATTCAATTTTGCCATCACAGGAATATATTATATAATGTATTAAAATAGAAATGTTTTAATTATAGTACATTTTTTTCTTTTAAAAACTTTTTTTTAAACCGACTACAAACTTTTTAATTGCAGTGTGAGTAAATTATTCAATGCTAAACCTTGTTTTTTTTCCAGTTTAAATGCTCTGGATATTCAAAATGAAACATTCCATAACACATTCCAGCAGCAACTTCAAGAAGCTGGATGACTCTTGAAGACAAGGAGCCAAATCGAGGCTTTTTTGTTTGACAGCCCTAACAATTAGGAAACCTGTAGAAATGGCTACAGACAATCGATCATCTACAGGTGAACAACCGTATGAAAATGAGCATCTGAAAGCAATAGCCATTAACGGAAGTTCAAGCTGCCCAACATTGGGCCATTGAGATAGCGAGCCAGGGCCTTGGGGGAGGGCGAGTGCACCGAGGTGGAGCATGAGTCTCCAAAGTAAATCTTTCTGGGGTACCTTTTCAACAGCTAGTTTCACAACGCACACCCCCGCTAACTTCTTCCAGACCCAAAGCTGGAGGATCTGGAGCGAGGGAGGCAGCGAAAGGGACCAAAAGAGCTTCCAGATGTGGGGACTGTTTCCCTTTTTTGAAACGCCAGTTCCTCCTCACTTCCTTTTCATCTGAAGGGAGGAGATAAGTAAAAGCACCAGGAGTTGAGGGCGGCTGACGTGCCGAAAGCCTCCTAGCCCCTTACGAGGACCTCTCTGGAGAAGGGCAACAGGAAGCAAAGCAGCTCCTTCCAGGCTCAAATCTGTGGCCTCAATCACTCATGGGCTGCAATGGCGCTCACGAGCTAGCAGCTGTCCTGATGCTGAAGTCCAAGTCAGCGGAAAGTGAAAGGGGGGTTTTTACACCCTTTTATGGGTTGATTCATTTCGCATTCATCCACATTCAATCTTCTGATCAGTAACATCGCTTTTCCTGTGAATTCAAGAGATGTTTTACATTTACATTCCAATTTGGGGTCAGTTAAGATTTTTTTTTTTTAGAAACTAAACGTGTATTTAAGCAAGGACACATTCAATTAACAAAAGTTAATAGACATTTGTAGTTAATGTCTATTCATTCGAGAACTACGAATTTCGGTTTCCACAAAAAATGTTGAAATAAAAAAAAAAAAAAAAAAAAAAAAAAACTATTTATAAACAACAAATGTTTCTGCACCAATTCTGAAGGATCATGTGACGCTGAAGACTGGAGGAGTGATGCTGAAAACACAGAATGAAATGTACGATAATATACGATAATATAGATAACGTTACCTTTGATCAGATAAATGCAGCCTTGGTAAGTTTAAGTAGCCTCTTAAATAAACTTTAAAAAATTTGAGACACCAAACTTTTAAAATGGTAATGCACATCCTATATTTTTTATAAAAAATATTTATAAAATATGGTGCTACCGTGTCTACAAGTCAATAATGAAATCCATTGTTAACTTTCAGTAACAATTAGATGCAGCAGCTCTAGTCGTTGAATGATGGATGTTGGTTAGGGTAGTTAGGTATGTTTAAATAATTGCACAACAATGGAAGTGTCAAAGAAACAGAAGCATATCACAACATCTGGAATAACAATCCATTACCCTGCTTTAAGGGGGTGTGGGTAAACATTCTCACACCGAAAACATGTGTATCTGCCCTCTCTCAGAGAGCAAGTCAACACCTCGAGACAAAGATGAAGTGTTTGTCAAGTCCGCTTGTGTGTAAAGAGAAGTAACCAGGCTTAACAATGAGATCAGGCATGCTCATCACCACACACCACAAAAAGATAAAAATGCCAACTTGTGTAACTACTCTGATTTACGAGGCAAAATCTTACAAATTCTCATTTTCCCCTGAGAACAAGCAAGGCCAGGAATATTTCTTATCTGCTTGTTTGTGTGGGGACGCCAGGAGTTCTGGATGGTTTGAAAGCCAGATCTGATCAAAAGAAAACTTTATTTCCCTTCAGGCCAAGGACACGTCGGACTGTGAAACCACTAGACCGTGAAAGCATCTGCATCTGTATTCAGAAACAATAAATGAATTGAAAACGTAGGCCAGTCCAGGATAAAAAAAAAAAAACTCACTGAACTGAAAAAAATAACCTGATGAGTTTATGATTGGCTTGTTTTCCAGTAAAATTGTCAAAAAATCCTTAAAATAAGATGCTGTTTTATGCACTGTTGCTTCAAGTAATTTTAAGAGTTGTTTTAATAGACCATATTTTAAAGATAAGCGTTTTTGCAGACTTTTTCTCTTGTTTTATACAGTGAAATTTAATTAAATAGAATACAATTATATTAAATATTAAATATGCACTCTCTAAAAACAGGTCTTATATTGTGCACAGTGTTGCTTCTCATCTACACTGATCTTGTTTTAAGGATTATTAGATATTTTAACTGGAAAACATGAAATAACTAGAAACGAAGGACAAATGCAAACAAACCACACGGTGAAATGAAAACTATATAACGAAAAAAATTCCACAGCATAGTCATCCTGATGATGAAATTGGTTACACTGAATAAAATTACTCAAGTACAGCGAACATTCAAGTATGACATCCAAAGCAAACTTGGCACATGAAAGTAGGTGTCAAATTGCCTTCGAGAACTATTGAAACGATTTGAAATTGCATAAGCTAAAAAAGCGGGATTGAAATCTTTGTTTTGCCACAACAGAAATTAAATGACACTTTATGAATATAAATTGTAAACCTGGCAGTAAATGAGTGCTGGAGGCAATTTGTTCACACTGAAGTCACTTGTCAGATCGATACAGCGCTGCAGGCTTCAAATCAAATGTGTGCGTAAAACAGATCAAGTGTGACTGCAGTTGGATGCATAATCTGAGAATGAAAGGAGCAAAGAAAGCAGGGACGAATGAGTTTCAGCTCCCATGAGGATACACAGGATGTCTCCCAGTTGACCTTTGCTTGATTAGTTTTCTTTGTGCATCAACCCCCAACAAACCCACACAAACACTCTGATTGTTAAGGTGCACCTTTGTTCTGATTCTTAGATGCTCCAATATCAGTTAATCTACATAAATGTCATTGGTTAATCAGTAACCTGTTATTACTGCGTGCATCTAAAAGCCCCAAATTCTGGATAAATAGTGAATTTGAGTGCATGTAAATCTTCCCCCCAAAATTGCAAAATAGGTTTTATATATATATATATATATATATATATATATATATATATATATATATATATATATATATATATATTTTTTATTTTTTTATATTTTATTTATATTTTATTTTTTTTTTCTGTTCTCAATTGGTTGGGGAGAGACTAAAATACACTCTATAATTAATTTAAAATTAACAATTGTATAAAAAAAAAATTGTTATAAAAACCAAACTAGAGTTGGATCACCTCATAGGTCAAGAGTTTTTTTTCTGCATTAATGTGAGCTGCTGGTGAAAGTCAGGAAGTCCATTAGCAGGTGAAGGAGAAGAGAAAAGTCTCTGGGAGACAGCAAGATGTTCTCAGGAGACATATTTAAGGATGATGGAAACAATAAGTCTTTGTAAGGAGATGAAAATAGCCCTTAGCCAAGCAAAGTAATACTCATATTAGTCATATTGAGCACTTCACCTGGACCCGGCGGACCGGTAGAGCCTGTTTGTTGTAGCTGCCAGCGTTGATTGAGTGGCAGCAGGGAAAACAGGCAGTTTGGTGGGTCTAACCAAAGGGCCAGATCACACTAGTTACATGGGTAATTGTTAACACATTTCTGAGGTTTAAACTCCGAGCTAAATATTTTACCTGGACGGAGTCTGTGTACAGCTGTTGAACTAATCAGTCTCATTTCATGAGCGCTGGGAAATTGTATGAAGAAAAATCTCACATCGACAGATCTTTTTTTTTTTTCCCTCCCTCGTCTCACTTCAAAGTGATCCTTGAGAAACACTTATTTCAATTTCTGAGCCAAGCTTATCCAGAGCGCACAGAGCAAACAAACATAAAAATCGTATTTTTCGCAATGAAATAAAACGCAAAGACAAGAACAACGGAGCTGACGAAGTAAAGGGCCACTTTTCGGTGAATGATGTGCAGAGGAGAACAGGAAATCACACGCGGAAGACGACGCAACTGTTTACTGTACGACTGATTGCCAGATGAAAGAACAAAACAAAACCACACATCGGCTGATATCGCCTAACACCGTCTTGTGAACAGAACGGATGACTCTTGTCCTGTGACTTTGTGACACAGCATTCTTATTTGAAATGTTTGGCATCTTGATCTGTATCTATGCCACCCGAATTTTCAGTTGCAAGATCTAGCAGGACACTCAGATTAAAAAAAAAAAAAAAAACCGGCAGATAAATAAGTGTACACATGTAATGTAAAAGCAGTTTCAAAATGTTGAAGACCATCCATAGTACATCCCCGCGAGCTGATTATCTATTTTTGGGTCAATCCTGCCACCTTGTGGTGCACTCAACAACACTCAGTTGACTATTGCCTGAAAATTCAATTTTTGTCTTTATTTACTCTCATGTCATTCCAAACACAAACGATTGTATGATTAACCTCTTTATCATACAAAGCTATTGTATGGCTTCGTGAGACATGTACACAAGTCATGTGGAAAACGGTTTATGTTTCCTTTTCAAAGCTTAAAAGCTTCAGTCTACATTCATTAGCAAAAAAACTGCTACCATTTTATTAAATATTCCTTCTTTTTTGAGTTTTGTGAATGAAATAAAATAACATGGTTCTGGAAAAGCATGAGGGCAAGTAATAATTTTGGGTGCTTCAGATTCCTCAAGATTCTATACTTATTAAAATGAAGTAGGCAAAATAAAGTAAAACTCACCTATTGTTGTTCCATCCTTCCCCATAATGCACTTCATAGAAGTGATGATTTGCTCCACGACAGGAAGCGACATAGAGGTGGCGTAAATCGCACTGTGAGAGTGAGTTCTCAGGTAGTCTATCAAATCCTAAAGCATAAAAAGCAAGATGTCTCAATGAGTTTTACAAATGACTGTAAGGAAATTACACACTATCGCTCAAAACTTAGTTTCTTTAAAAAACATATACATAGGCTATATGTATATGGGTAGTTGACATCACTGTGTGCTATTGTGTGAAAGAAAAATATAAAAAATAAACCTCTCTCATGCTATTTGTAACTGTCACATTGACACATTTTTCTCATGCTATTTGTATGTGAAGTTTTTTTTCCTTAATTCATGTCACACCATAGTACACAGTTCAATTTTTAGTTGCCATGCATGCATACAAACAAAGATGCATTCAGTTAATTAAAAGTGAGGAGTAAAGACTGTACATTAAATCGCATTATAACAATATAATAATATAGCTTTTTACTGTATTTACTTGTAATTTTTAATAAATGTTGTCTTAGTGATTCTAAGAGATTTCTTTAAAAAAATGGTAAGTGTATTTTTCCCAACCTTTGTATTAAATAAAAACATAAATAGAGTATATAACAAGGTATTTTTAGGACCTCTATTATTCGTAAAATGTATAAATTGGCACTTTTTTTTGATACCTTCCTCCCTCCTATGTATCCACCAGCAGCACCGAAGCTCTTTGTGAACGTTCCCATCATGACATCTACATCTTTGGGGTCCAATCCAAAATACTCCACCACCCCACGACCGTTGGGTCCTAATGCCCCGATACTGTGAGCCTCATCCAGATAAAGATAGGCCTTGTACTTCTTTTTCAGGGCTATAACTTCTGGCAGCCGTATGATGGAGCCTTCCATACTGAGTAAAGAACAGGTTAGAGCACATTAAACTTTGAAATGTGTGACAATTAACTTGATCGTTAAACAGTCAAGAACGCAGCAACGTACAAGTGATGATATCTTCCACACTTGAGAAAGCCACAGCAGTACAGAATGATGAAATAAATTCTAGGTAAACAAGAGAGTTCAATCACCTGTAGATGCCCTCCACGAGAATGAGGATTTTCTTCCAAGGTCGATGTGTTCTAGGCTGACCATGAACAATAGCGTCTCTGAGCAACTTCTCCAGGCTCTGCATATCTGCATTTAAGCAAATAAAGTGTTTAGCCAAGGATGAAATACCTACATTTGCTTTTTTCATGAAAAAATAGAGATTAAACGGCATAATATTGGTGACGTAAACTACTGACGAAGTTTTCGTTCATTAGTCACATGCAAACCATGTGGTATTCCACTTCGTGTTAGTAAGACGTTACCGATGTCCTTTGTCATAATTAAAGAAACCATGGCACATAAATTCCATACAAAGTGCAAAAACTGCTTCAAGCACTTCAGTAATAAGCAATCAGCGGTGCTGAAGTTTCCCCCAAGCCTCTACAATCTTACTCAAGTGTTTCAATGACCATTACCTATTCACCTCAAGTTACTTTATCAGTTTAGAAGCTCATTTATTAATCACTGACAGTCATCTGTCCAAATTGCCAATTTAAATGATTCATTTAGAATAACACTGCTGAAATGCGATAGAGAGCTGACCTTTCCAGTGATAAAATTTGTATTCACGGTGTATGAGCGGACATTAACCAAAATGACAAGCACAAAAACAATCCAGAATACAAATGGATAAACTTGAGGACTTCAGCTTTAAGATTTTAACATGGTTCAAGGTCTGTCAATCTTCCACTCAAGCAGTTGCAGAGTCATGCTTTGTGTGCACTGAAGCTGCACAAAATGCTCATTCTTCACCTTTGTGCTGTTAAACATCTGTGAACAAGGACTGAGGGTGTGAAGACATACAGATATGGTGATGGTAAGATAAGATATGTGTCTGTTAGTGTAAACTCACTATTGTGTTTAAAGACCCGGATGGTGGAGCCGGACAGCCGGGCTCCCAGAACCAGAGAAGCGTGGTTCAACTCGTCACTGAGAATCAGACATCCCTGCAAACAGAACAAACTGTGTCACATCACTGTACGAAAATGCATTTATTTACTCATAAAACAATTGTTAAATATTGCAGCCATTACACCAATCTTCATTTTGACAGATCTTTCAGTAACCATTCTAATATGCTTGATTTGGTGCTCAAATAACATTTCTCATTATTATGACAGTTCAAAACAGTTGTGATGCTTAATATGTCCATAGTCATATAACCACGATGTTTCTTATATTTATTAGATTTTTTTGGTTATTATTGACAAAAAGTCCAAAAGAACAGTATTTGTTTCCTATTGAAATAGTTAATGCATCCTGGTTGAATAAAAGCACATCCTTACTGACTACTTTAAATTATTACATTTTTTATAAGCTTTTAAAATTCAACTTTTTAAAAAAAGTGAGTAAAAGCTTTTTGCTTCTTTTTTTTCTTCTGTTTTTTCAGCGCTTAACTTTCGCAATAATACTCATCCTTTGAAATAAGTTTCGATCATGCACTTCTGGAAAGTCAGGCATTTTAGTGCTAAATCACTAGACCTCTCTTGGCCTGTAACAGGAAGTGAGGTTGGGAAATCTCAGTGGTGCACTTGCAGCTAAGCGCGAGTTTCCTGTGGCCATTTACTTATGCCTTATCGTGTGCATTCCATTGTGTGAGCTACACAAACTGTTTGAGTTGGAACCGGTGGTCTAGCTGTACCATTACAGTAATCTCCTCCCTCTTCACCGGTGATAAAATATGACATATCCACCCAGTGTGCTTAAACCCACAAAAGAAAAACATTCACACACTAGAAACTTTATGTATTAATTAAACAAGCACTGACAGGTCAAGGCGGGATCCGCCTGTGCTGACACTCCTATGCATTTTAGGAGTTGTCGGGGTGGTTCATCACAGCAAGAGATAGAGACAGAGGAGCTGGCAAAGCAGAAGAGAGATAGTGAGCAAACTAAACGGCTTAGCGCTTCAGACCTTGCCAGCTAACGCAGGAATGTTCATCGAGTTGGTTGCAAACCCCATGCCGAAAGCCATAGCCGACTCCACTCCCAGGAATGACGCTGCCAGTTTCTCCAACTCTTCATGCCTATCGAGGTTGCCTATGCAAATCACACAAATAAATCAGCTAATGCAAGCAAACACTCACTTATTAATAGCAGCTAGAGAAGCAACACCTGTGTTTACTTTGACAGTAAAGTCATTCTAGAAAGCTCCCGCATAAGCCCATATAATAACCAGCATGAAATAAAAATGTTGGCTGTTTTATAAATACATATTTGATTATTTGGTGAATGTTATATGTTTCACTTTTACAACAAATCTTAATCAGAGTGTCACAACTGAAGCATTCAGTGAAATCGACAGACTTCTTTCATTTTCTTTATCTATCCACTTAAAACCTGCCCTTTTCTTACAATCAACAGGATACTGGTATTCAACTGATCTGCCTGTATCTAATCAACAACCAATAGACAAAACCTAGCCTCCCGCCCAGTGCTGCCCGTTCCACGGTTTTCTTGTGCAATTTATTTACTTTAACACTGCTTCCTTGGCTTGTTTTTCATGTCTGTGGTTTAAAGTGACCCAAAGAACATGATATTTACCCCTGGAATGCGTTTTTTACCGTGGGACCACCCACTAATGCAACTGGACTAGTTTTTAATAGCAATTGGCCAGGTTTTATTGTAAAACCTGGCAACCCTGCTCCCAGCCTAATTTTAATCTGTTATACTTGGATATAGGACTCACAATTAAAAAAAAAAGATCTATCACAACTTCAGTTTCACTACAAAACTTTTACTTTAGCCAACATAAAATATGCTGCCAATGTCTGACAGTTTTCCCAATATTTTAACTATCTAACATCTAGAATGTGTAATCCAAAGTTCTTATACTAGCATGTTTAGCTTTAGCTGTTACGCAGTTTATCTGGTAAAATTCCCTCATAAAATCTTATAAATTCAAAACAGATACATTTTACATACCACTACACACAACGCAAAACGCTTTCTGGCCTTTAGTTCTAAATTTTGTCATCGTTAGGCCTTGTTTACACGTTTTATTTTTAGTTGTAAAACTGCTACGGTTACACTACTCTGGCATTTTCCACCTTCCAAAATGGAGACTTTCGAAAAACAATGGATTTTAAGTGAATGAAAACATCCTGCCAAGTTTTAAATCCACTCATTGTCCAATCATTGCCTCTCAAAAGAAAGAGTCAACTCTGAATCATTGGAGTCGTTACTAAAACAAATCCCAAGCCGTTTCATGTTGACATCAAACATTAGATGCATGTAACCATCCACTTGTTGGTCTTTCACCTTTGGTCTGAACGAAAATGCGAGTTCATTATTTGCCACTAGATCCCACTATTGAAGTGGTAAAATAGTGCTGCACTCCTACACTGTTTCGTACTATTTCATCTGCGATGTAATTCAGCCCTTGTGTAGCTCAGTCTGTAGAGCATCCAGTCATACAATGAGACGCATGGGTTTGAATAACACATGAAGCGTAAATGCGCCATAATTTATGATTTTGCAGGTTTTTTTGTAAAGGGTAGGTTTAGGTGTGTTCATTCGCGCGAATTACACCGATTAAAATATGCTTTAATTGCCTTGAGCTTGGTGTAAAGCGTCCACACGCTGCATTTAAACAAAACACACATTTTGTTTAATAACTACAGTCTTACGTCATTTCATGACAACAGATGCAGCACGACACTGTCATTATTTTACGCCCACTAGAGGACACTTAACTTACAAACGTAAACATACAGGGTCAGTTTTTGTTGGCGAACAGGCGAAATAATTGCATTTTAACACAAATTAAAGTGTTTTTTTAAACTTGCATGCATGTCAACACGTTGTTGCGGTCTCCCAAAACCTTTAATAACTCATAATAGCGGCACTTTAATTTTTAAACGTGCCTTATAAATATGAGTATTTCCCAAAAAGCAGTTAGTAAGCACTCACCCATTTCCTGTCTAGTGCTGGCCACGCCCACCCCAAATTTCACCGTCACCTCTCCAGCAGCTGTGGCACAGGTGCCTGTGTTCTCTGCAAAGCCCAGATAATTATACGAGCCAAGGTTTATCACATCCTTCACCACTCGCCCAGTGTACCTGAAAGAGCACAATACACTTGCGTAAGATTTTGTTTGAGCCAAAACTAATCCTTGACGACCCTAGACTGGATTATAAGTCTCATGCAACCTCAGTCACCTCATATTTCAGGTTATAATCAAGTCATTTTACCAGCTGCTTTACTTTTGAAAACTTATCGTACGTTGGTTTGAAAGTGACCTTGATATTATAATCATTAGATTAATGCAGCTCTCATCTTGAGAGGTAAAACAGTCAAATACATGGTGTTGTTTTCCTGTTCAGGCCCGAGTCGGCCTACTTACTCAAAGGTCCAGTTGTAATCATTGGAACTGCGCTCAACAAGGTCAAACATGGCCCCAGGAACACTGCAAATGGGCCTGTTCCAGCTGTCCCGAATCCTCATGTATAAATTCCTTGTGTAGAAATTCTCAAAGTCTTGATAAAGTGGAACAAAGTCCTTGACAAAAAAGAAAGAAAGAAAAAAAACAGATTCACATGCTTGATATATTTTGTTCACAACCTGAAAACAGCTCCTCGGTGGCTAGGTTGACTTAGATGACGGATTCAGTATTTTAGGAAGAATAACATCCATAAAAGGCGTACAGAAAAACAAAGCGCAACCTTTCAACCTAAAGTACTTTACAGTAACGGTAAACTGCACAATATCCTTCCTCTGACAGAATAAACTCTTCCTCTCAGACTAAATAATTTACTATAATGCTTTACACAGCTTTATTTTTGGAGGAAAAAAAATCTATTATTATTTTTTTTTTTATCAGAATTTAAAAAACAAGCTTGAATAATTTCACATTTTTTGGAAATTAATATTTAAAAATTCTTTACAACATGAAACTCACAGAAAATGTTTTTAATAAACCATTTTACTGATAACAGAAAGTTTTCACCCTTATAGGTTTTTTTATGAATTTAATGCATTTATTTGATTAAAACTACACTAAAGAATATTGTAAAATATTGTTACACCATTTTTGTATATTAATATTTTAAAATGTATTTCTTTCCCGATGAACAAAATGAATTATTTCCAAAAAAAAAAAAAAAAAAACACACACACACTTTGAACAGTAGTGTATATATTTGCTTTTTTCCCACTATGCACACATGACGTTGTTTACCTTCTGCTCCTCCCTTTCTCTGGCTATGTGGCATTTTTCTATTTTCCACTCCCTCATGAAATCCCGCAGATATCCAAAGATCGTAAGGATGCCGTAGCCCATGTACGTGAGCACGGCAACCAGCATGGGAGTTTCCTCAAAGGACTCGATGAACGGCCTGCTGTAAAGTTCTCCATTGCATGCAGCATGGTAAACCTGTAAAGCAATACCCATTAAAACAATGTAGTCATGGTACCGTCACACTGTGGTTACTGATTACAAGACGTATAAAATTCAAATGCTTGCAGAAACAACAGATTCCTTTTGGTAACTTTATTAGTTTGGTACATTAACAGTGGCAAGCTTTATTCTGTGAAACACTCTGCAAAGTCAGATTAACTTGAACAGTTTCTAAGTTCGGCTTCTCATTGTCGAAAACTCTGTTGCTCATGGTGACCAAGGGATCACGCACAAGTTTTAGACCAAACAGACGAAGCAGTTCATTCAAAACCCAGTGATTTGCAGGCACATGTGACTAGTCATGCTCCGCTAACAAATACCACAGAGTCTAGCAACACTGACATCCACGTGAGCTGTCACCAGCTCCAAGACAGCAGCACGACTTTGCATTCAGTTGCAAGGCTGAAAGCGCCTTCCAAGAAAAAAAAACAGCTTTTCAAAACTTAGACGTATTCCTCTGCCATTGCTGAACTTTATAATGGAGAGTGAATCTGAGCAAAACAGAAAGAGCTGATAGGGCCCTTACAAGACAGTTTAGTTGGATAAACAAAGAAGCCGTGACAACAGCAAGCGTAGAATATCTTGGAATAGATGAAGCTGACCGATTTCACCGCTCAAAACACTTACAGTACAGGAGGCACATGACAGAAATTCCTAGAGCTTTAACTTGAATCATGAGTTGCTTACAATCACCCGCACAAGACACTGGTATGAGATCAAGATCTAGACCTGACTTCCTCAGTGCATTTAGATATACAATACACATCGATAGATTTATTATCTATAAACGTAAAAGAAACTAAACATCGATGCTAATAATAATAATAATGTTTAAATATATAAAACATTAAAGTGTAAAGACTAATCAAACATAGGCATAAAGTAGAATATACATAAACTACAGATTATAAATTATAATATACACTATATTAGAAAAAACTTTCATCAAAGTTGTCCTAAAACAAAATGCAAGTAAATTTTGATACACTTTTTATCCACTGTCTGTACATACATTACTGTTTACTAATACAAAACAATATTAACTTAATCTAACTATATATTTTCTATAACATATATACTAATATGTACCCGCATTTATGTTAGTTTAAATAGTAATATAATTGAAAATATTCACATAAGCTACACACAGATCACAATTATTAAATATCATTTATTTTTAGTTAAACATAAATCCGTATATCTATATTATTGAGAACATGGCTCATTATTTCTCTTGTTAATTTTATCCCATTTCTCAAAGTTGGTTTATATTTAAAAACCTTTGGAAGTCAAAAAAAGTTGTTAAGGTTAAGACTCTAATATCTTGCAAATTGACTTGCATCAACGCAAATGCAGCATGAGGTTGTACAATTAACTTTCTGGTTCAACAAGCACAGTTCATCCAGACGAGTTTTTTTTTTACTTATGGAAATATCCCATTAGCCACATCCTCATGTTTTTGATGCTGCGATGGCCAGGGCTCATAAAACGATATCATCAGGAGAAAGTCTACATCTCATCTGGCTGTCAAACTTTACTTTTCCACATGTGACCATGCCATAAACAGCGAAACTGCACGTCAAGCACTAACGGAGCACAATCCTGGCACACACAGCATTGAGAACACAGCTGCTGCGTGTTGCCATACCTCGTCCTTTTCATCGTACAACACATTGCACAAGCAGATATGACATATTAGCGATGCACGACTCGAAGGTCTCGATGCATGATGTGGCCTCACCTTCTCCTGCTTTTGATACTGATGATGGTGATGATGGTTTTTCACCATGCCATTTCTTCCTGGTTTCACACCATTCGCTGCATGACAATCCTCATTTTTAGTCCCCGCGCTCTCAGTCATACTTATCCAAGACTAAACACATACAATCAAATGCATGAAGACGGAAAGATGGAAATGAGTCGGTGAACAGGGCGACGCGCGTCACCGCTACCCTGAAACCCACAAGAGAGAAACCTGAAATTCCAGCCTCCGCATACCGGAAATGGACGCCCCGTTAGTCGCGCCAACCAATCAGAGCGCAGAGTTGTGATATTGGGCGTGGTTTGGGAAGCAAAGGGCGTGGTCCTCCTCTCTCTTCTGCCGCTGGAAGAAATGAACTCTAGTAACCCTTGAGTGTTTCACCTGTCTGGCTCCGCATAACTCGAATATTTGTCTGATGCTCGCAGCTGCAAATGATATCAGATCAATTATAAAATGTGAACAAGCTAAGATAATGTCTTTGGGCTTGGCTTTTGATTCAGGCAAACAAAAGCAGGAAGAAGCAACGTGACAAGATTAACACATTCACGATTGCATCTATTTCCCAAACTATACGTATTTCCTTTTTTTCACATATAATTTTATAAATGTTGCTATCAAGCTGCTTCCCCGTGCATAAGGGATATTCAACTTAATGGAAGAAAATTACTATAAAACCGTGTTTTATAGTCATATTAATGCAAAATATAATTATAAATTATACTGTACATAATATATTATTATTTTATTACAATAACTTTGTATTATATAAAATTAAAAATTAACTGAATATTAAATAATATTTTAAAAAGAAAAGAAAATGAAGCCTATTATTATATAAAGTGGAGACTGGAGCTAATTTTCAATTTTTAATTCTCAAGTTTATTTTTAGACCTTTTAGAAATTTTTGTATTCATAGTCTTTATTTTTACATTTTCTTTTTTTAATTTTAGTTATTTGTGACATTTTTATTAATTAAAAAAAAATTAAATATGTAAATATACAATATGTATATGCAATTTTTATATTTTTTTGGTTTACATGTTTAGCTGTAGTGTCTTAGCTCAAGTTAATTGTAGATATTTTTATTTTAAGGAATTTGTTGTTGTTTTGTTTCAGTTAACGCTAAAATTATATGGGGTAAGTTGTCATAACGTAACCTGCCATTTTTCGAGCAAAATAATAAATAAAAGGAAGCATATAGCATTTATTGTACTGTCTTGTTTAACCGACAACGTTTACAAAATGATATGGACAATATTGAAATGATATTAATTTACAAATACAGTACACCTTAGAAAATCTGTTAGAGATAACAGACATTTGTGTGACTTTTTTTTAACCTTTAAACCAGTTCTTCATATGAGAATAACACTCCCCAGTGCAACATAGAAACTAACGAATACAGCAAAAAAAAAAGAGATACATTTTTATTGTCTGTGCATTTATTACATGAAAGCAACTTGAGACAGTACATCACTCTGTAATAAAGCTGGAGTGAACACTGTGGGCCAGTTGGTGTCTCTCTTACATCACTGGTCTTGGGGTTTGTCTAGGTAGGAAGAACTATACGGGATTTTGCCCGAATCAGCACATTGCACTTCTCAGACCACACCCTGTGTCTTCTGCAGAGAGAAAAGCTTGTGAACGCCCTCTAACCAAGACAGAAAGGATTCTCTAAAAGGCCTTTCCCTCTGCTTTCCCCACAATGACATTGATGTGGCTTTGAACTTGTTTGCGAACAGTCTGGAAATAAATACTCATATAAATGAATAAATAAAAACACAATCTCTTGCTGCACAAGCAAGATAATGTTGCATTGTGTTTACTCATTAAACAATGGCTGCCATGTTCAGCTCGAAACGAGACAGTGGAAGACATTAACCCTCTGCATGGGACTGATACACGGGCTATGACTTGAAGGGAGAAATATCAGGGAAAATAGGAGTTCAGGAAAGCCTCAGGGATAGTCTAACTGGATCATGCATTGGAGTCATTATTCTGCGATAAAACATCTGCGAGGTTCAATGAACAACGGGCAGAGCTGTAATCACCATTGACATTGAGTGGGACACAGTGCTTCAGATTCACATTAGTGGTCGACAGATGCTTTTTATCCTAAATTATTACTTTTGATGCCCCCCAGTCCTGAATATGTATAGTGTGATCTTTGCTAACAGGCATTTGTGTATATAACATTATATTATATTTTATCTGTTACCTGTGCAATGGTCAATAAAACTAAAATGTTTGTGTGTGTGTTTATATATATATATATATAAAACACATTTTATTTTTCATATACATTTTATTTATATTTAATTTTTATACAACCATTTTATTTTTACTGTAAAAATTACCATTACACTGCAGGTAATTTATAAATATATATATTTATATATATATATATATATATATATATATATATATATATATATATATATATATATATATATATATATATAAATTAATAACAAAAAAATAGCACTATCTATCTATCTATCTATCTATCTATCTATCTATCTATACTATCTATCTATCTATCTATATATAGATAGATATATATTACTGTTATTATTTTAGATTTATAGCCAACCTTAAATTTTTATTGAATTTAAAACTAATAAAAATAAATGTAAAATGTAATTTATTTATTTATTTTTACGTTTCTTATAATTGTGAGATTATTTCTTACATTTATTTCTACTAACTGCAACTGCAATTGCGACTAAATATCTCAAAATGTGATATACCTCACAGAGTACATGTAATATTTCACAAATGCAATTGTATTACAGCTGTGAGTCTTTTATAATGCTGAACCAATGTCTCACAATACAACATTAAATATCAAGAAAAAAAAATATTTATAAAATAAATACATAAATGTATAAATGCTAAATAAATTAGTTAATGGTGTGCTGTATTTTAATGTTGATCTAATATCTCAAAATGTGACATTAATTATCTAAAAATGCTTTTTTGCCATTTTATTTCATTTAGCAAATGTGCAGAAAGAAAGAAAGATTTGAAGGAAATCAGATCCACTGCATAGAGTGGATTGTTTTGTTACCCAGAAGCTGTCGAAGCAGCATTCCACAAATCAGTTTTATCCAAATACTCTCTTATGTTCTTGAGTTTCAGCATACATGCTATCTTGACTCTCCCCTTCCAGGCAGACTAAGATTTTTACAGCCCCACCAAGAAATCTTTGCCAGAAACATTATACACAAGCCCTTTATCTGTGCTCTCCCTTCTTTTCCACAGAAGCCGCTCTGTGTTTAATTAAGAAAAAAAGAAACAATAAAGGAAAGAACTGTAGAAAAGCGGTTGCCCAGAGCTTTTAAGAGCTCTAAACGCTCGTTTTCGTACTTCATCTTCTTGCTGCATTGACTTTTCACACACTGATCCTGGACTGTGGTTTATATAACCGTTTGGGTAGAATGTCACTCAAGGAGATTGGTGTCAGCGCTGATAACGTACCAAAGTGATCGGAGACCGAGATCTCGCCACCTAATTATGGAGCCTCTTGCCCGACGTGCATCTGGAAGGGAGTGATAAGAGGAATGCAGCTGATGGGAATAAAGCGTTTCTGAGAAGGGGGGTTGCAGAGGCAGGCAGGGGTACCACAGCGTTATATCTCTCTCTCCGCCTGCTTAGATTCATGTTTGCTACTGGCTCCGAGTTGGAAAGTGAGTGGGAGAGAGGAGAGAATGGGAGAGAGGGATACCGAGTAAAGGTAGCCATTTTCTTAAAGACGTGTCGCAGTGAATCTGAGGAGATCAAAACCTTGTGTTTTGACTGGAACTAACTTTCCCGCGTTTATATGAACAGCTTGGGGTTTATCACCTGTCACTGCCCACGTAACTCATCGATCCAGCTGCTGCGTCATTCATACAGCAGCATCTACTGAGGTCACCCTTCAATACACTCATCTCACGTCAGGTATATCTGACGTAACCCAGCCTGCATCTGACAGGCTTCTTTCGTGTATGAGAAACATGATTTGGGGATAGTTAATAGAATAAATATCAGTAGTCTATAAATATAAAAAAAAAAATTAAATCATATACACAAATATTTACAAATATGTACTTCTAATAAATGTTAAGTAAATAATGTAATTTTTAAAAAGTCTGTAAGTATATGTGTGTGTATATCTATAATCTAATCTATGTAAAATATGTATATATATATATATATATATATATATATATATATATATATATATTTTTTTTTTTAATTTAAATAATTTTTTTCTTTACTTAGTTTTTTTAACCATACTAAAATACATAGGTAAATATATAACCATATATAGTATATAATTACATTTATATATATATATATATATATATATATATATATATATATATATACATTTTGTTATATATAGATACATACATAAATTAAATATATGACAGCAGTGTCCTGTTTTGTGTATTCATAAAAAAATAAGTTATTTTAGAATTTATATATTGACTATATATGTTGATATATATTGACTTTCTATATATATATATTTTTACAATAACAAATATTTTATATTATCTGTCAAAATGTGAAACAATTGTAAATGCAATAACTATTATTCTACACTTATTATCATTATTATACTTATTATTATTAGTATAAAAATGTCCATTTACTGGAAAACTACACACTGCTTTTTGAAATTGAAGTATGGGTGATGTCATATAAGGTATATTTGACATATATAAATATATTTTATATTCCCATTTTACACTTTTCGGTTAGCTGGCCAGTTCAAAGTATGATTCATGTTTGTAGCAGACATGAGGCGGAGCAAATTACGCAGCTGAAGTTGAAGGCTTTGGATTAAGGGTTTGTTTAAGTACCTAATCTTAAGCATGTGCAATAGTAATTGTGATGTTTGATTTGGCAAGCGCTGCTAATAATTTGGCCCTTAAAGATGTTGGCTGCTGATTTATGTTGTGTGTGGCTACACATCCCTGTTACATAAATATGGAGATGGGCTGTTCCACACGATGATGTCGAATGCCAGAAACATGTCATATGGATGATGAGTATTCAGTACACGTGGAAAACCCCCGTTATCAACCGCCTCGCTGCCGCTCCAGGATAACACACGTGACACCAGAAAAAAAGGCCTACGTTACAAACCGCCTTCCGAAACCTATTACACCGAATGGAGAAATCATTGAACTGAATAGGCAGAAATGAAGGATCGTCAACAGTCGAGCTCATCCAATTGGATTCTCCTCTCTCCCAACCTCCAGATCTTTCTTTTCTTGTTACAGGAAGGAAAAGCTGGAATAGCTTTAGCCAGCACAACAGTGGAGCTGCTGCCGAACTGCTGGAAGTGTTTTGGATTCCCCGACACATACTTTCCAGCTTTCATATCCTCTGGCTTTCCTGTTTGCTTTAGAACATTTGGAAGGGAACTTCTCTCTTCCTGGCCTCCTTTATCAGATGATGACACGCGGGGATCTGTGCAAACAAATGCAAATGACTGGGAGCCCCTGGAGTGACCTCTGGAGTATATATGTTGTAAATAAAACAGGACGAGTAAAGCATAAAAAAAGTAAACAAGTTAGTAAATAATTATATGCATATATATAATTGCTGGGTAAAGTTTTTGTTTATATAATATGCATGTGTAAAGACACACAAAAACAGTATATATATATATTTTAATCTAGACGCGCTAACGTGTGCATATTTATATCCATAGATTTTAGATTCTATAATTTTATTTATTACGCAAAAATATATATTTGCATGTGTGTGTACTAGATAAATATACACAGCACAGCACACGCACAGCACACACACACACACACACACACACACACACACACACATATATATATGTTTTTCATGTATGAATGTTTGAAATATTGTTATAAAAGCTGTACATTTTGAAATAATTATTTTCTACATATACTGCATATATTATTAAATGACACACAGGAAAATTACAAAATATTTTCAGTGGAAATATATGTACAACATTCTTAAAATATATCTTACAAACATAGGTTAATTGAAAAAGCAAGAAAATAAACTTAATTAAAAATATATTTAAAAAAAAATTATGGTGTTTTTCAGTAAAATTATTTGTTTTCAGGACTTTAGAATTTAGATTTGATCATTTCTTCCTTTCTTTACGATGTTAGCATGTTTCTTTCAGCAGCGAAGAACTTTTACCCTTCATGTAGTGGTGTTTACACAAAAGAGTTAATTATCACAAATATCATGCAGTGGCATATTTTGGGCCTAGTTTTGGTTGGAAATGGCGACTGCAAAAACGGGTTTTATTGTGTAGAGCAAATCACACACGATGACAGTATCTTATCTGATGAAAGTGTTTAATTCTCTCACAGTGTTCTCCTACTATCAGATTCTGAAGCATGTGTGTAAACATGTTTTTGCTTAAGCTGGTAGTCCTCAGGGCACAATCAGGCCCAGTAAGAGCACCTGCTTTGATTTTTCTTCAAATGTCCTTTAGGGGACGCTAATGGACCGCGCCATTCAAAACCGCTTTCAAATCAGTGAAGTGCACGGATAATTATCAGGCTATTTAAAAAGATAAAGCAAATGCTTAAAGATATATTTCAGACCTACAGCGCAAGTCTGTGTCTTATTAAAACGTAATAATCAGCCAATGAAGCAAAACATACTCTATAAAACGTTTTATTTGGTAAAATGTGCTTCTTGCGATAATATCTAAAGTTGAAAATATTTTTCATAAATAAAATTCTAAATAAAATATTTAACAAGCATGCTATTTCTTCAACTCATAAAAGATGAGCCAAACAGCTAATTTTCCATACATAACATATGTTTCCTACCGCGAGGTTGTGCAAATGCAAACCCTTTGTTCTGTATTTTAGAGCCTTTTATCCAAAGAGCTGTTGTGACCCAAATAATGTGAAAGGCAACATAGTCACATCAAAGCTAACACTGCCGTCCAACGCCGCATACAGCGAGCATCTATAATGTTCCCGGTGCACTACATTACTCTCTGCATCTAACCTGGACCCAATTACAGGGGCCCTGGAACAATTTCACAGAGCTTGTGTGGCTACTCAGCAGATAGAGTTGCCATGGGAGCCGGTGTGATTGAAAAAGAAAAATTACAGGCTGCCAAAAGGGAAAGAGGGAGACGTAGACGGAGAAAATAAAGAGCATTTTGATCTTCGCAACATGCAAAATATTAGATAAAATGTAAACAATTGTCTTTTCACCTTTAGCTGAAATCTGAAATATCATAGCTAAGTACATGCCCAAGCCACCCACCTCCTAAGACGCAGGATGATTTTCAGACACGGAACAAATTTAAAGGAATAGAAATGGCTAAATTACAGGAGTTTACATTTATGTATGTGGATAGTTGACATATAAAAATTGAATCATGCCCGATGGTGTGACATACAGCAATAATGTGGGAAAACAAAATTAACATACAAATAACATGAGAAAGAAGTATCTTCATTCGTAGTTACAAAAAGAGAGGTTTATCTTCAATGTTGGTTATTTTACATTTTTACATCACACCATTATAGGACACATTCATACGTCAACTACTCATGTATGAATGTATTTATGTATTTATGCAGTGAAAATGCTAAAAATAACAAGCAATACAAAATAATGTACTTTGGACTAGAAATACACTAATTGTGCAAATCTACTTCAGGCAATAAAGATTTTCTCACTTTTTTTGTTTGTTTCTGATATATATTTTTTTATATATTTAGCTTTTGGACATGTAGAACATTTAAAAAATTACCCATAGTAGTAGCGTGGTATTTTAGGAAATACTTGAGTAAATACATAGGTGCATAAACCTTAGTACCATGGTATGTTTTAAAGTACCATGGCATTAATTTGGTAACTACCATATTTCTTGGGTCATATTTGTAGGTTGGTAATATCATAGTACATACATTTTTTTGTACCATGGTATTCCTCGTGGTATATGTGTGTGTGTTTTTATAATTTTAATTTTTTATTTTTTGTAAATTACATGGTACTGCTGTAATTTGTAGGTTAAGATACCATATAGATATCATAGAGCATTAAGTGTAGTACAGTCAAATTTTGTGGTTCTTTTTTTAATTAAATGGCATTGCTATGGTTAAAAACAACATCAACAGTAAAACCACAATGCTTTTTGAACTTATTTTGTGGTTAGAATACCTTTGAAATATCATGCATACAATGGTGTTTAATATGGTAAAAACCATGGTAGTAGCATCATGGTACTGATAGTAATCCCCACTATACTGAAGGATTTCCGCATTCACATTTTGGACCATAGTACCCCAAAAAACACTTTTTAACACTAAATTCCGATTTGAATCTGAGTGAACTGAATTTTCGAGGCTAGTTAAAAGTGACTATCCTCAAACATGAGTAGATGGCTGTACATGTGACCGACCGGAGCTTTGATGTTAATGGCTACCTTTGCACTGAGAGCAAGACTGGATCGTGCAAGTCCGATACACATCACCTCATGCATCACCGCTGACCACAACATCGAAATATGTGACCGGTAAACAAACAGCGTATGAAACAGCAGCGAGCTGTGAGACCCCAGCACCTCGAAATCATTGCCCCATCCACGTTACCATGGCAACGGGTGCAGGCCGATTAAAAACAATGTCTGCGCAAATAACATAATGGGCCATAATCAACACACCGGGAAGCCAGGGGCTCTGCCTGCTGAAAGCGCACATCACCATAACAACGGCAGCTGGTACTCCTCAGTTTGTCTGAACATTTGCTCACCTAATCTGTGATTTTATGACAGAACGAATAAAAGATATGAAAAGAGAAGGAAACAGGAAGACGGTGAGACACATAGAGAGACCGAAAGTAATTTGACTGCTGACCTCTACAAGGTCTGCTGTAATCACAACCATTGCTGAGATAATCAATTTTCTTTTCTCAAAAACTGGTGGAAATAGACGGTTGGCTATGCAGTTTATATGCACTGCATAAAATACAGATACAGAACTTGATAACAAAATCAATCACACACACATATATATATATATACATATATACATATATATACATATACATATACATATAAATATATACATATATATACAAATATATATATATATATATATATATATATATATATATATATATATATATATATATATATATATATA